>NW_026938419.1:0-85690 GCF_032062105.1 Saccostrea cuccullata
TCAAGCTTTTTACGACTTTAGTACTGATCAGGCACAAGTATCGAGTACTATAAAATAATGAAAGAAAAAGTTGGGGTCAGTGATGTTAATTTTGAAATACTGGTCAAAATATTTGATTTTCAGACAAAAAATGGTATAAATTTTATATTGACTAATTTGACATATCTTCATTTTCTGGCAAAGTTTTATTGAAGGAAGGTCTAAAAATATAAATTAAGACCTATACTTAATATTCCTAGCAATATCATTATGGAAAATTTTCTCCGAGGAAAAGTATGTGAAACTAAGGTTCCAAGATATTCAATTTAATATGTGCAGATCTGCAGAATTTTCTACTAAATATCCTTCCACCACAAAAAATAGTCCCTAACAAATCTTGCTTCTCTGCAGCTTTTTGAGCATTGTTTTCGTTGAATGTTAAAACATTAACAATGTTAACTATATTTAGTACTAGGTAGCTGTTTAAATTTGATTAATTGTTAATTTAAAATTCTCATGTAAGAGTTATAATAAAGTACTTATATTATGGAATCGTGAAAAAATCTTGCTTCGTTGCTTCTGTACATGCTTCTCGTATAGTTAGTAAATCGCTTCTTCTCATTGCTATGCAAGATACAAGGCTAATCGAAAGTTCGTGGACAATGCCGTTTTAGTCAATATGAATCGTTCATGATATACTTATTGCATACCAAAATATACAAAATTTTCATTAAAGAATTCCAAGCCTGAATGTTTTTTTCGATTGTTTGAACTTAATATTGTTAAAAACATGGTCTTTGAAGGTGGCTGATAGTGCGCAAAGACTTAGCTGGGCCAAAAAGCCATGCATTTTTAAAGAAAGTGACCAGATTGAAACAATTATCTTCTTTCTTTGATGAGTTAAAGCTTAATAAAAATCAAATTTATCATAAATAAAGCGGTTTATATCGCTTACTAAACAAAGAATATATTTAGCAAAAACCACAAGAAGTTACATGTTTCAAAAACTAACGAAAAAGCCGACGTCGGTCATCAGAATGGGACAGTTCCAATCATACAATTATGGCTTAATATAAACACACAAAAATATTTATTTAAAAAAATTCAAACAAAATTCACTGAAATATATATAGACTATTAATTTGTAAAAGATGTAAACGAATTGTAAGTGATGTGTAATTTTTTTAAACAAACTATTAAAAGTGGAAAACCATTGTTATTTCATGAAAATAGGATATTTCTATTTAAGATGTTGTTGCAAATCTAGCGCTGTCATACTGGATTGTGCAGCTTGAATATACGAAGTGGGTTTTTTTACTAACACCCGTACATGTAATGTTTTATGTATTGCTTTTAATTTTAAAATTTTACTTATTGCACTTAATAAAGATTAATAGCACGAGTCTTTCAACATGTGCCATAAAGATTCAAAATTCAAAGTTTTTAAACCTATAAAGTTCATGGAAAAATGATCATTGTTTTAAATACTAGTATCTGTATATTTACTAAATCATGGTCTACGTAAACATTTTATCAAAAACATTTACCATTGATATTAAAATGACAATACTCAGTTAAAACCACGAACTTTCTGGATAACCCTCTGATTTGGCAATCAAGTTAAACATTGTGTTAAACAGTGTTATGGGTCAGAATAACCCTAAATGCCAGCAAAGATCAATCACACAGTTTAAACTTAACAATAATTTATTTACAGTAATATACAAATCATTAAGTACAAACTTAGCAAAAATCTAAAAATACATACATCAGAGTGTCCGTTGCTGCACACAATGTCCCAGTGAAATTATATCCCAGTACGACAATGTATCCACAATTATTTATGCATCGAATTGACAGGGTATTTATACAGTATCATAAATCTAGAATATTCTAGAAATTGTTAAAACATGATATTACTGGAACAATCTGGACATACACAAAATTTAAGAATGTTCTAGATAAAATGACCAAACATGTTGACCACTCTGGAATGTTCAAGAAACTTAATGTTACTAATTATATACATAATGAAACAATACACATCTCACAACACCTCCCCCCTTAAAAAGTTTGAATGTCAATGAAAAACTTAAATTGTAAAACATGTACATTAATACAAAATCTAGTATGTTTACGATACTCTTGACAAGGCTTCTGCAATAACATTGTCTTTGCCTTTGATATGCTTAATTGTTATGTTGTATTATTGTAACAACAAACTCCATCTAGTCAGTCTTTGATTCTTGTTTGACAATTTATGCAAAAATGTCAGGGGGTTGTGATCCGTATATACAAGAATTGGATGCAAAGTAACATTCAGATAAACATCAAAATGCTGTAAGGCTAACAACAAAGCAAGGCATTCCTTTTCAATGGTGGAATACTTTTGTTGACATTTTGTAAGTTTCTTTGAAAAATAAGAAACAACTCTATCTACCTTATCACTATGTTCTTGAAACAAAGCTGCCCCGATTCCAACATCACTAGCGTCAACAGTAAGCTTAAATTGCTTAGAAAAATCTGGAGTTGACAAAACTGGATTGCTCATAAGGACAGATTTGATTTTATGAAAGGATTTTTCACAGTCCTTTGTCCATTCAAAGTTAACCCTCTTTTGTAAAAGATTTGTAAGTGGACTAACTACTGAGGAAAAATTTGGACAAAATTTTCTGTAAAACCCAGCCATGCCCAAAAACCTCATTAACTCTTTCTTGTTTGTAGGAATCGGGAACTTTGCAATAGCTTCCACTTTAGCCATAATGGGTGTAACATAACCTTGACCTACTTTATGACCTAAATACTCTACATAGGCATGACAAAATTCGCTCCTCTCAAGGTTCACAGTTAAGTTTGCTTTAGCTAAAATGTCAAACAAAGCACGCATGATTCGGAGATGTTCATCCCATGTGTCGCTGTATATGACGACATCATCAATGTAGGCCTCGCATCCCTCGAGGTCTTGAAGGAGGGAGTGAATCATCCTTTGGAATGTAGCCGGTGCGTTTTTCATGCCAAAAGGCATTACTTTATACTGGTAAAGTCCATCTGGTGTAGCAAAAGCAGATATTTCTTTTGCTCTTTCTGTTAACGGCACTTGCCAGTAGCCTTTCAACAGGTCAAATTTACTGACAAATTTCGCATTTCCAATATTGTCAATACAGTCATCGATTCTAGGTATTGGATATGAATCAGTTTTGGTAACAGAATTCACCTTTCTAAAGTCTGTACATAATCGGTAGGAACCGTCCTGTTTTGGTACAAGAATACACGGTGAGCTCCAATTACTTTTACTAGGTTCAACAATGTCATTGTCCAACATATACTGCACTTCCCTTCTTAGGTACTGTAATTTTATTGGATTGAGACGGTACGGATGTTGTTTGATAGGCAGAGCGTCGCCAACTATAACATCATGACAAGCTGCATTAGTTTTCTTTGGAACATCCGAGAAGATTTGATGGTACTCATTCATCAAGTTTTTAACTTGTTCTTTTTGGTGAATGTTCAAATGTCCAAGTTTGGCATCAAAATCAGCCAAAATTTCTGAGTTTTTCAAGCGGACACTCTGATTACAATCTTTCTCATTCATCTCTACACTCGTATCACTCTCAATACAATTTTGAACAGTCTTAGCGTTGGCTAAAGTGGAAACTGGTTTTACAGAATTTCGGTCACACCTTTCAAAATACTCTTTTAACATGTTAATATGACAAACCCGTTTTTCTTTACGTCGACCTGGTGTCTTAACTACATAGTTTACATCACTGATCTTGCTTTCAATTTCATAAGGGCCATAAAATCTGGCTTGTAAAGGATGACCAGGAATAGGTAAAAATACAAGAACCTTATCACCTGGCTTAAACACCCTATTTCTGGCATCTTTGTCATACCACATTTTCATTTTCATCTGAGAACTCTTCAAATTTCCTTGTGCTAATTTACAAGCATTGTAAAGTTTTTCTTTGAAATCAGACACATAATCTAAAAGATTAAGATCACTAGTCTCAGTCAGCCACTTTTCCTTCAACAATTTCAAAGGACCTCTAACTGTATGACCAAACACCAATTCAAAAGGACTGAACCCAAGAGACTCCTGGACTGCTTCTCGTGCAGCAAATAGTACAAGATGAACCCCATCATCCCAGTCTTTCTCATACTGATAACAATAGGTCTTCAGCATTGTTTTTAAGGTCTGGTGAAAACGTTCTAGCGCCCCCTGGGACTCAGGATGATAAGCAGTTGATCTATATTGCCTTATACCCAACTCATGCATGACTTGCTGGAACAACCCCGACATAAAATTTGAGCCTTGATCCGACTGAATTGCCTTTGGTGCTCCTACAAAACTGAAAAACTTGGTTAGGGCCTTAACTATGCTCTTTGCCTTTATATTCCTAAGAGGTATGGCTTCAGGAAACCGAGTGGATGTACACATAATGGTAAGTAAATACTGGTTTCCAGATCTAGTCCTAGGCAAAGGTCCTACACAATCCACCAACACTCGACTAAACTGTTCTTCAAAAGCTGGAATGGGTTGGAGAGGAGCAGATGGTATCTTCTGATTTGGTTTACCTACCATCTGACAGACATGGCATGACTTGCAAAACTCAGAAACGTCCTTTCTTAGCTTAGGCCAATAAAAATGACTCAAAATCCTATTATAAGTCTTATTGACACCTAAATGACCTGCCATAGGTGTATCGTGAGCTAAACTCATGACATCTCGACGATAAGCAGCTGGGACCACTATCTGGTGAACAACACGCCACACTTCATCTGGAGAAGCGTCAGGTGGTCGCCATTTTCGCATAAGGATGCCATCTTTCATATAAAAGCATTCTCCAACTTTAATAGCCTCTTCTGGTGGAAGTGCCCTCTTACTAAGTTGAATGATATCTGGGTCTTTATTTTGTTCAGAGAGTAAACGTTCTCGGCTGAGGATGTCCTTGCCTTGGCTAACATCATCCTCACCACCAAATTTTGGTAAAAATTCTTTCTTCTCTTGCTTCTTGATATTGTGTGGTTCCATGCTTGTTTGAGTGCCATCAAGGTCAGACAAGAAAGTGTCATTCAAATCAATATCAACAGAGGAATTCGTCTCGTCAAAGGCTTGAGTATGGTCTGCCTCCATTTCTCGTCTTCTGGCCATCGCTCTAGTAACAGCACAGGCTGGATAAATGTCATCATCTTCATCATCGCACATAACATCTGGAGTGATTTTCTCACAAACTATAGGATCTGGTACAACTTTTCCACCAGCTAAATCGTTGCCTAGCAACAAAGAAATGCCTGGAACGGGAAGAGTAGGTCGAACACCTACGATAACAGGTCCAGTAACTAAATCTGACTTCAAACTAATTCTATGCAGGGGAACATCAATGACACCTAGCTCCACACCCTGTAATAAAACTGACCCACCAGTAGAAGTCTGCTCAGACAAAGGAAGCACGCCCTCTAACAATAACGTCTGTGCAGCACCAGTATCTCTCAAAATCTGGACAGGTTTTATTTCGCTAGAGTCACCGAGTGAAACAAATCCCTGAGACATAAAGGGCTTATAATCCTCCATAGAATCAATAGAACTGGACTGTGAACCCTGGACATCAGGAGTGTCAGAACAAATCGAAACTAAGGCTTCTCTATCACCTCTAACTGCCGCACAAGCGTGTGGTTGAGTTTTATCAAAATCATTTTTTTTCTTAAGTTTAAAGCATTCACTGATCAGATGACCCTTTTTCTTACAATAACTACAAGTAGGAAGCGACCCTATTCCAGAAGATCCTTCAAAACGTCCTGGACCGGACTTAGAACCACCTTGGGATGGAGACTGGGAACTTGTGAAAGACTGAGACCCTGAACCACTCTTTTTATATGTGTCTGAATTGGTAAAATTGCTGCTAGTCTGAGATCTTGATACAAAATTCTTTTTATGAGATAGAGCATAAGTATCAGATATGACTGCTGCCTCTTCAAGAGTTTTCACATTCTTATCTTCTAAATGTGTTTTCAAATCTTGAGAAACACATTCCTTAAACTCTTCTACCAGGATGACATGGCGCAAATTAGCAAAAGTTTTATCAAGTTTCTTAGATCTAAACCAGTGATCGAATAAATCTTCCTTCTCTCGTGAAAATTCAACAAATGTTTGATTATCAAACTTTCTATACTTTCTGAACTTTTGTCTATACGCTTCAGGTACTAATTCATAGGCTTTTAATATTGCTGCTTTGACCTTCTCATAGTCTGAACTTTCAGCTACCCCTAGTGCAGAGTATACCTCAGCTGCTTTGCCAACCAGTACACTTTGTAACATTGTTGACCAAACGTGTTGTGGCCATTTAAGATTTTCTGCGACTTTCTCGAATTGGGGAAAATATTTGTCTACAGATTTTTCTTGAAATTTCGGAACTAACCTAATATTTTTTGCTGCGTCAAATTCATTCTTGACAAATGACGGTTCTGGTTGGTTTTGTAATTTTAATTTCTCTAATTCAAAGTTCATTTCACGCTCTCTTTCTCGCTCTTCTCTTTCTGCTGCTAATTTGTCTAATTCAAATTTTCGTTCACGCTCTCGTTCTTCTCTTTCTCTATCTCTTTCTCGCTCTTCTCTTTCAAATCGCATTTTCTCTAACTCTAATTGAAACTGATAGTCTGTCATTTTATAAGAGCCTAACTCTGATCTAACTGTATATTCTGGAAGATCGTATTTTTCAAAGATGTTTTCTTCTACTAGTTTGTTTGCAACCTTAATTCTAATGTCTTGCTTTCTCTGAGAGGATTTAACATCTAACCCAAAATGCAAACCTAATGCGATCAAGTCATCCTTTTTTAACGTATCAAAAACCTGAACACTTGGTGAACTAAGAAAGTCTGTGACCGAAAATACCATGTTGATTTCTGCTGGCTTATAATCAAATTTAACAATTTAATTAACAAAATTCTGACAATGAACTGCAAAAATGCAGGAAATTCTTGATCCCGGACGAGCCCCCAATTCTGTTATGGGTCAGAATAACCCTAAATGCCAGCAAAGATCAATCACACAGTTTAAACTTAACAATAATTTATTTACAGTAATATACAAATCATTAAGTACAAACTTAGCAAAAATCTAAAAATACATACATCAGAGTGTCCGTTGCTGCACACAATGTCCCAGTGAAATTATATCCCAGTACGACAATGTATCCACAATTATTTATGCATCGAATTGACAGGGTATTTATACAGTATCATAAATCTAGAATATTCTAGAAATTGTTAAAACATGATATTACTGGAACAATCTGGACATACACAAAATTTAAGAATGTTCTAGATAAAATGACCAAACATGTTGACCACTCTGGAATGTTCAAGAAACTTAATGTTACTAATTATATACATAATGAAACAATACACATCTCACAACAACAGCAAGTAATCAGTAAACCAGTCGATCTCTGCTTCTGCCGCCAATCCTCGATTTGCTTTGAGTTCTCAACTTTACTAGAAAATTTTTTATCTTAAAGTGTATGAAGAGTTACTATCAAAAGTGGGGAAATTTTCATTAATATAGCTTAATTTTTCTCAAAACAAATATCATCAAAAGCATTGTACATGTACTGTGTTTAAATAATTACAGAAAGCAAATAATAAATCTTATTTATTTCCATTTTGGAATTTTCAAGAATCAAATCATAATGTACTAGTGCTTTCTCATAAACCACTGAACAAAGAACCGTCAAATCTGCCAAGCTGATTAAACTAAATACGTAGATATTAATAAGCATACACATTACAATTAAAAGCAAGAAATGTTTATGCTTGCTATGGCCAGAAGATGTATCGGGAAAATCCTTCACTCCTCAAAATGTTGTAAAAACATGCTGTTTAAAAAAATGTTTGATTGAAATGTTCATTTAATTTGTACTGAAAAGTATAGCTGACCCCAGACTAGTGTCTAGACTATAGAGGGTTTAAATTTCCTTTTACTACTTTAAAAAGTATCAATACACATATGTACCGGTATGTAGAATCGATAACCTAGTTTAACATAACAAGTTGCAGATACAGAGAATATGCGAAAAAAGGTCAAATGATGGCATTTCCATGCAAACTTTTAAAAGTCTTAAAATGCTTATTTGCAAATTCATATTATATTGTATTTAAATGTCATGAATACGTCCAAAATTCTCTTTCAATTGCGTACTTATCACATTTGATCAATGCTGAGCTCAATGGAAGTATTCAGAAATAACATTCATTTATTAATGACAAGACTGAATTATTAACACTAATGAAAACGCCGCACCTCTTTTCTTTCAATAGGCGCCTCTCAGTCTGAAATAGATATAAATCACTAACTAGTAATTTTGCGTGAATCATACCGTTGAATGATGGTATTTCAACAAACTAAAATGTTTCTTTTACACTCATATTATAATATAAATATGTCATTCGAGACGTCCAACTTAATTTTCAATTGAGTACTCTTCACATTTGATCGATGATGATCACACTGGAAGTATCGAAAAATAATTTGCTCATTTACTATAAACAAAAGATTGAATTATTTACACTATTGAAAACGTCACGCCTCATCCATTTTCGATAGATTTCACTCCCGGTCAAACTTGAAGGCACCATAAACTACATATTTTCACGTGTATCATACGGGAAATACCAAAATAAACTAAAATGTACTGATGACAACTTCATCGTTTTAGTTTAATTTTCCTCTTTATAATGTGTGCTTTACTTACAAAAACTAATCATAAAGGAATGGTTCTAAAATGGGACGGAAGACCTACTCGTTGCTTTGCAACGAGCTCGGCTCTAGTTATTATTATTGTTTTTTTTTTCTTACCGATTTTGTGTACACCATTTCTCGGAAACGGCTCGCTCGATTTTCATGAAACTTTCAGGACTGATAGAACATCAAACAAACCTGATATATAATTTTTTGTTTTGATGACGTCACTTCCGGTTTTGAGATTTTTGCGATTTAGTGATTTTCAAGGGGTCAGTTTGTCCGCGAGTTTTCTCAAAAACGGCTAAGGATAGAAACTTGAGTTTTTCAGCAATGATAGAGCAATATATGTAGATGTGACATACGTATTTCATTTTCACCGGAAGTGCTGCACGCCGACGCTCGCTATGGTCCGAAAAAGGGCATGTCGAGAATTTTAAAATTTCTGACACTTTTTCTTCGATATCTTTTCACCTACAAATACTTTGTTAAGACATATAGAACAAAAGTTGTAAAGAATTTGACGATCTTTCAAAGGATATCAACGATAAGGGGCTAGCCCCTATAATAAAGGGCCAAAAGGGGCCGAAAGTTTTTCCTTAATATCTCAAAAAGTATTGAGAATTTGTAATATGTCAAAGAAGCAAAGTTGTTCAAAATATCAAGTTTTATCTAATGGCGTCGTCAAAAAACGTCCGGCTACGTCACTTCCGGTCAAACCGGAAGTAAAAAATTGCATATTTTTGTCTTTCTTGAAAGGTTTTGGGGTAACATATGTCACTGGATGCATAAATCTTAATTTTCCGTCCGTCGACGTCACTTCCGGTCAAACCGGAAGTAGCCAAAAATAGTTTATTTTGAAGGTTTTGATGCAAAATTGAAATTATAAAGTCACTGGAGATTACTTAACTCATTGCTTTCATTGCTTTCTTATGTTGACGTCACTTCCGGTTAAAACCGGACGGAAGACCTACTCGTTGCTTTGCAACGAGCTTTGCTCTAGTTATTATTATTATTATTGTTTTTTTTTTCTTACGGATTTTGTGTACACGATTTCTCGGAAACGGCTCGTTCGATTTTCATGAAACTTTCAGGACTGATAGAACATCAAACAAACCTGATATATAATTTTTTGTTTTGATGACGTCACTTCCGGTTTTGAGATTTCAGCGATTTAGTGATTTTCAGGGGGTCTCATTGTCCATCATTTTTCTCGAAAATGCCTTAAGACAGAAACATGAGATTATCAGCGATGATAGAGCAACGTGTGCTTTTTTGTCACACACCACTCTTTTTCTCCAGAAGTGCCGCACGTCGGCGCTCGATATGGCTCGAAAAAAGTTCTATCAGGGAATTAGAAATTTTTGACACCTTTTCTGCAATATCTTTTTACATGTTAACATTTTGTAAAGACATATAGAACAAAACTTGTTGAGAATGTCACAATCTTTCGAAAGATATCAACAATAAGGGGCTGGCCCCTATAACAAAGGGCTGAAAGGGGCCAAAAGTTTTTCCTTTATATCTCAAAAAGTATTAAGAATTTGTAATACGTCAAAGAATCAAAGTTGTTAAAAATGTCAAGCTTTATCTAACGGGTCCGTCAAAATTCGTCCGGCGACGTCACTTCCGGTCAAACCGGAAGTAGTTAAAAATTGCTTATTTTTGCCGTTCTTGACAGGTTTTTGGGTAACATATGTCACTGGAAGCTTAAATCTTAATTTTCCGTCCGTTGACGTCACTTCCGGTCAAACCGGAAGTAGCCAAAAATGGCTTAATATTGCATTAATTAATATAGATTTGGAGGATTAAACCATTTTTGAACTTGATTACTCTTTTTTTTTAAAAGAAAGTTACAGATGCACTTTCGGTCAAACAGGACGGAAGACCTACTCGTTGCTTTGCAACGAGCTCGGCTCTAGTATTATTATTATCATTATTTTTCTTTTTTTCATAGTTAGAGCGATATCTCAGCTGTGCGTGGACGGATCTAAAAGATTTTTACAGGGATGATGCATCATGAGAATATCTCCAGACGTGTTTTTCATTTTTTCGAATTTCACCTCCGTTCGCGATTTTGGGGGATTTTTGTTTTTTTTAAAAGGCAATTTGTCCAGCAGTTTTCTCGAGAACGGCTGAAGATATGAAAGTGAAACTCACAGAGGTGATAGAACATCGAACTCCGTTTTGGGCAACGACCTTTATTTTTCGTCGTCAGCACTTGCGGTCCCAAACGGAAGTGAATTCAAAACGTCCCAATGTTCAACTTTTTTGTTTTTCAATATTTTTCTTTAGGATTTATATGGTTTATAGTGTTTCTTATGAGAATTCCAAACATGTGTTCAGTATCTTGATACGTGCATGTATTGAAAAGATATGACCGAACCAAACTTTGTCTCACTGTCGGGGGTTCGAATTCCGCCGTGGGCGTTCCCAAATTTTTTCTTTGTTTCTGTCATTTTTCATTTGCAAATGCCTCTTCTCACTTTTATAACATGTATAAAATATTTTGCGGATTTTTAAAAGCTTTATATAAAGATATTTTGAGGTTTACCTGTAATAATCATGATATATGTTGAGAGACTGCTGTAAATGAACGTAAACAAAAAAAATTCTGAAATGGGATGAGGCAGCTTAGATCTCTAACGAAAAGTCGGTCGGAAGACCGCTTGTTGCTCTAGCAACAAGAACGCATCTAGTTATTATTATTTTCCTTTTTTTCATAGTTAGGGAGATATCTCAGCCGTGCGAGGACGGATTAAGAAGATTTTTACAGGGACGGTGCATCATAAAAATATCTCCAGACATGTTTTTAACTTTTTCAAAATTCACTTTCCTTCGCGATTTTGGGGGATTTTTGTATTTTTAAAAAGGCATTTTGTCCAGCAGTTTTCTCAAGAACGGCTTAAGATATGAAAGTGAAACTCACTGAGGTGATAGAACATCGAACTCCAATATGAACAAAGACCTTTATTTTTCGTCGTCGGTACTTCCGGTCGCTAACGGAAGTGAATTGAAAAAGTCCCATTTCTCAACTTTTTTGTTTTTCAATATTTTTCTTTAGGATTTACAGGGTTTATAGAGTGTTTCTAAATCTAAATCTAAATCTAGATCTAAATATGTCTTCACTATCTTCATGCGTGCCTCTATTGCAAAGATATGACCGATCCAAACTTTGTCACACTGTCGGGGGTTCGAATCCCGCCGGGGCAGTTGAATTTTTTTTTTCTTTTTTTCCAACTTTTATCAGTTTGATATGACTTTTCTGTCTTTTAAAGCATGTATTGAGGATTTTGCCAATTTTTAAAAGCCGGTTTATAAAAATGAAATGCGGAAAAGTAAGGGGGTTTGGGGGTGGGGGTGGGGGGGGGCAACATTGTTAAGAAACCTTTATCTGTAACTTTTTTTTAATTTTTCAATGAATTTTCAAACAGTTTTCAGATTTGAATTCAGCATAATGAGGACACGTGAAATGTTATGATCCGTAGGGTCACTTTTTGATCCCTTATAGAAGTTTCAGAGGATTGAAAAATTAGTAGTTTTAGAGCTCTCTTCCTATCATCGCGTAATTAGAGTTGTCGTTCTTTGCACGGTTGGTGAGCGTAGAAAGCGAAAGTAAGGATTGGCCCTGTTAGCTGCGTAGCTATACTTTTTTAACAAGCGCTCTGCTAGACTGACCATGATCAGATAATGGTTCCTTTCATTTTGCTACATCAAATATCACATCAAACATGAGAAATCTCAGTGTTTTAAGATATTTGACCGGGACTTTAGTACGAAACTAAAATCGCTGCTTCCTGGAATGCGTACAATTAAAATATGGGGATGGATCCTGAAGTGTTTTGTAGACAGACTTTCATAAATCAAAGTCAAATCATGTCAGCTTAGAATGTACAGGGGAAAAAACATCAAACCCATTCCATGCTAAAAAAAAAAAAGCATATTATACACGATTAATTAATTCTAAATAAAATTAAAATAAATTTGATGTTTGAAAAAGAAGATAAATATCTGAAAGGAAATTAACAACTCATAACAGGAGAAGCAAAGGACATCAAAGACATTTGAAGAAATTCTAAATAAAATGTATATTTTGTTTTTCCGATCATTAGTAAAGGAATCTAGGCACTTCTGAAGTTCTTTTTCTTGCCGATAAAATGAATATCTTGTAGGTAAATGAGATAATGGCCATTAAACTCTCCAGAAAGTTTTTATGGAGTCTTTTGTAAAGTATTCTGATAATTTTATTTTAATACGACGCCTGGTTTAGAGTTTAGAGAGAAAGTCTATGTTGCCATTGCATAGGGGAAAAAAGGGGGGGGGATACATTACACAAATCTTTGCTTACTAAAGGTTTTACTGTGCCTATAACATCAAATATCAAAGGTCAAACTCCTGTAAATGAAAAGAATGAATTCAAAGTAAGTGGTGTTTATTAAGGTCTTCCGACTTCCTTCGGAAGACCTTACTGTTATTCGTCTGTTTTTTTTTATTATTAAGGTCTTCCGACTTCCTTCGAAGACCTTATTGTTATTTGTCTGTTTTTTAGGGTCTTCCGTCTCAGCGGAAGACCCTTCTATTATTCTTCGGCTACTCTTCACTAGTATTATTCTTTTTTTATCTTTACAATTTTTGTGCAGAAGATTTCTCGGAGATGGCTCAACCGATTTACTTGAAAATTTCAGAGATGATGTATCTTTATCTAAACCTTATACGTTTTTTCATTTTTTTGAAATTCACTTCCGGTCGGAAGTTATCGCCCTTTCAGTGATTTTTAGAGGGTCTCCTTGTCCATGAGTAAACTCAGAAACGACATTAGCTACAGAGTTGAAATTTTCAGCGACGATAGACGACACATTGCTGAATTGCACATTGGATTTAAAATTTTTCAGAAAGGTCCAATATGGAAGCTCGGTAGGGGTCAAAATCTAGGACATGACTCATGAGTGAATTTTCCAGACATTTTGTATCATATCATTTAGAGTATAATTATTTTGTTAAGACATACTGAACAATATTTGTGGGGAATGCCAAAATCTTTAATATGATACCAAGAAAAAAGTGCTGACTCATCACATTAAGGACAAAAAAAGGGGCCAAAAATATTCATTCAATAACTGTTTAGCAATCAGTTTTTTGTTATACATTACTGAAGCAAAAATGTTTATCTCAACAATTTACAACTGTATATTATGATTTTAATGTCGTATATTACGTGATTAGGGGCCACAAGGGGCCAGAATGCTAAATCTTTGACGCTTAATATCTCAAAAGTGAGAAATATTTTGACAAGTAATGTTGAACAAAAGATGTTCAAAATCATGTTTTGAACAATATGCAACCTTTCATTTTTCGCTTAACGTCCCCATTAGGGAGTTGAAGGGTTGGCCCCTAAATATTTCTTTTGCGAATAACTCGAAAACGAAAAAGAATCTCTGAATAGTTGTTGAACAAAAAGTGTTTAAAATCCCAAGAGCTTCAAGATAAAATCCAGAAAAAGGGACTGGGCACTCAAATTAGGGGCCAAAAGGGGCTTAAAGTCTTTTTTCGATAACTCTTAAACAGTCAATATTTTGTTATACATTACTGAAGCAAAAATGTTTATCTCAACAATCTACTATTGTATATTATGATTTGAATGTCGTATATTACATAAATAGGGGCCACAAGGGGCCAAAATGCCAAAACTTCGATGCTTTATATCTCGAAAGTGAGAAATATTTTGACAAGTAATATTGAACAAAAGATGTTCAAAATCATGTTCTGAACAATATGCAACCTTTCATTTTTCGCTTATCGTCCCCATTAGGGAGTTGAAGGGTTGGCCCCTAAATATTTCTTTTGCGAATAACTCGGAAACGAAAAAGAATCTCTGAATAGCTGTTGAACAAAAAGTGTTTAAAATTCCAAGAGCTTCAAGATAAAATCCAGAAAAAGGGACTGGGCACTCAAATTAGGGGCCAAAAGGGGCTTAAAGTCTTTTTTCGATAACTCTTAAACAGTCAATATTTTGTTATACATTACTGAAGCAAAAATGTTTATCTCAACAGTCTACAATTGTATATTATGATTTGAATGTCGTATATTACATAAATAGGGGCCACAAGGGGCCAAAATGCCAAAACTTCGATGCTTTATATCTCGAAAGTGAGAAATATTTTGACAAGTAAAATGGAACAAAAGATGTTCAAAATCATGTTCTGAACAATATGCAACCTTTCATTTTTCGCTTAACGTCCCCATTAGGGAGTTGAAGGGTTGGCCCCTAAATATTTCTTTTGCGAATAACTCAGAAACGAAAAAGAATCTCTGAATAGCTGTTAAACAAAAAGTGTTTAAAATCTCTGAATAGTTGTTTAACAAAAAGTCATCAAAATCATGAGAGCTTTCAGATGATATGAAAAAAAAGGGTTGATCCCTAATGTTTGGGGCCGTGAGTGGCCAAAAGTCGATTTTTTAAAAAGTCTTTAATGTTCAATGTCTTTTTACAGATTATGGAAAATCATTATTTTAGAATGAAAATCTCAATCAAAATCTTTTCTCATCTTATCAAGAATCGGACGGAAGACCCATTCATTGCTCGCAACGAGATCGTATCTAGTTATTCTTTTTTTCTTACCGATTTTGTGCACGCGATTTCTCGAAAACGGCTCGATGGATTTTAATGAAACTTTCAGGACTCATGTAAAATTACTTGAACTTGATTCGTTTTTTTCCGATTTGATGACGTCACTTCCGGTCCGGAAATATTGGCGATTTTATGATTTTTGAAGGATCAGGTTGTCGGCGAACGTTCTAAAAAATGGCTACAGATAGAAACGTGAAAATTTCAGGTATGATAGTCCTAAGTCTATAGATGTGCAAAATGTATTTCATTTTTTTCGGAAGTGCTGCACGTTGGCGCTCGCTAGGGCCCGAAAACTGTTGTATCGCGAATTTCAAAATTTTTAAGACCTTTTCTACGATATCTTTTTACCTGGAGATATTTTGACAAAACATATAGAACAAAATAAGTGTAGAATTCCAAGATCGTTTACATGATATCTCGAAAAAAAAGGCTGGCCCCTAAAATTAAGGGCCTAAAAGGGCCAAACGTTTTTCCTTTATATCTCAAAAAGTATTGAGAATTTGTAATGATAAATAAACATCTGTTTTTAAAACATTATTTTTGCATCATATATATTTTAGGTTTTCGCCTAAATACTAAACATTGATATGGTTCTCCTATCTTTAAACTTTGATCATGGAGATCTATCAGAATGCAAAAGCACAAACACATTTTACTTTCTATGAGTCAATTTATCAGTTGATGATTGCAATGAAATTATTTAGTAATTAACAATGGCAATACCATTCAGTGAAACCAAAAATATATTTTCAACAAGTGTATGAAATCTTTATCAATATCGGACTAAAATGCAATAGGATGGAGATGAAATATAGAGGCAACGAACAGTGCAAGCTCAAATTAAGTCTGGGAGCAGAGCTAGCACGGACCATCAAAACATAAGGCGGAATAAGGTGCCATGGAGGAGTAGACATCTCCTGAAGACTGATCAGCTCTGCCGTGTTCTTTTTGACATGATCAGAAAAATGGAAATAGACAATTCAGTGTGTAGATAATGGACCAGCAATAAGTATAAAAAACGTCAGTCAGCGTTTGACTTAACGATAAGTTGTATTAGCTTATAAGGTTATTTTAAGCTTGCAAATTACAATTAAGCTTGCAAAACGAAGACTTCAAACAAACCTGTTGATATCTGTGTTTGTAAGGGGGATTTGAAAGAATTCTATGGCATTTTTAATTTTGGTAACCATGGCTATTTGTCAAAATCAGAAACTAATACATAGAATTAAAGTAGTCTGTGTGTCCAGTTTTGTTAAGTTGAAATCGGTTTAAAACTCTACTAATACGACTATATCATGTTATTTCATATTTGAAATTTAAGCAACATATACATGAAAGTCAAGCAACTACTCACCTTGGATATCCCATCATTGCACAAACGACGCCGGCCTCTTTACTTCCCCAGTTGTTTCCACACACCGTACCCCATATACCGGAATAGTAGACCTCGAGTCGACCTTTTAACGAGGAGAATTCGTCAGCAAGTCTAACCAAGCCATTGAGTGTATGAGGATCTGGACCTTCACATACAAAAGAGGTATCAAAAATAAGACACATTAGGATCATCAAATTACCTTGAAATATTTTTAACGAGAAAGACATTCAACCATAAAAAGGGAATAACGAACAAAATGTTCCAAACAGTTTAATTCAGATATGTTTGACGCACTTTACAAAAATGAGTCTGTTTTAAAAGAAACTTTTAACAGGTATAATAGTGTTGTGGTAAATAACACATCTTACTGGGATGTAATAACTCTACAGATGTTATTCAAAATTCTAAAGATTACCCACAAAATTAACTCTAAAGCAAAAAGGCGAGAAATATACAAATTTTTCGCTAGTATGAGAATTCATAAGCTTTTGTATTGATTTACGATAATAAATTCGCCCGCGTAGTGCAGTGGTAGGAGCGTCTACTCAAGAGTCGCGGAGTAAGGAACTGATCCTTACATAGCTGGTTCGAATCCACTGAGGGACGTGTAGACCGGTACTTCGGAGGAGGAGACCATTTAAACCGAGGTCCCGTGTCGTTGTAGGTGTTGAAACTAAAAAGATCTCTCACAGCCCAAGGGCTCTGAGTGTCGAAGACAGCCCACCACTGACAAGTGGTAGCATCTCCAAAAATTCTCGAGAGGGATGTCAAACAACAAATAAACAAAATAAAATTAAGTGACTATTCCAAAATGGCCATATGCATTTAAGAAAAAACAGGTCATCATAGACATTGTTAAACATTATTTATTTTCAGTTATATCTTATCTGATGGAAGACGAAAGCCCTACAATACTGTACTTCGAACATTTTCTTACCTGAACATGAAACCCCAGCATCTTCCCCATGCCTACAGTTGTGAACTCCATGTGTAGAGTGTGAGCACATTTCAATGTCCTTTTCATTTCCATAACATTCAACGTCATCAAGCCAGATCATCCCTGTCCCTTCTCCAAAGTGAGCGATTGAATGTGCCACGGCCTTGACTCTTTAAAATAGATGTTATATAGAAGTCGATCAAATGCATACATATTAAATGGATCAAAAACTATTCGCCCATGGCATTATCCAATATAATAAAATGCAGAGGTTTGATGTCATTGGATCCACCGACAAATAATTAATTAGAGCGAATTAAGGAACACACTTCTGGGGAGGGGGGGGGGTTAATGTGTGAAAATTACAGATTGTCATAACATGCAAAATTATACATTTCACCTTGTTTATCCCTTATTAGATATTCATATCAATAAAAACGCTAGACAAATTCTGCAAGGCACGGTTATTTACTGAAGCCAGCATTGAACGTCATGCTTTCGGTATAAATTTATAGGTGAATTTCTTTTTTTTTTTATTTTGAATAGATAAAGACCTTGAATATCCCAGCATCGTACAGACAACTCTAGCGTCGTCATCGTCCCCCCCAGTCATCATCACATATCGTACCCCACACCCCCTGAATACATTCAATCAATGTGAGACGGTAAATTTCATTGTCTTTAACCTTTGCATATTTTTAAACACCTTGAATATCCCAGCATTGTACAGATAACAGCAGCGTCTTTATCATCCCAGTCATCGTCACATATTGTCCCCCATACACCTTGATAGTACACCTCAACTCTTCCATTGGACGGGGAGGTCCCATCAACCAGTCTGACAGTACCCTTGCTATTACGACTGCCTTAAATAATAGAAAAGTTGTAATTGAAGCAACGAATTTTCACCTAATTCCGAAACAATTTCAAGATCCTAACCAGTCAATGTTTTGAAAACTCGAAGCCAATCTCTTTAAATAAATGTATTATGTTTTCTTCAGAGCTGTTATTCTTTTGTCCTCTTTCTCTAAACTAAAACAAGCAAATTCAAAGAATCGAGGTCCCCCGCTTTCAGTGTCTTAGTTCATTGGAGATGCCTAATGCATCTCTGAAGAAATGTATGAAAATAAATCAAACATGAAGATGAAGGTCAAGGGTATAAATATGGTGCATTCAGTAAAATTTTTACACAGGTATATGTGCTTGTCAAAAATGAACAACCTATCAAAAAAAAATCATCAAAGTTTTTTTTATTGGAAAGTTAGGTCAAATATGAAGGTCAGGGTTACAAAGTCAAAAATCATAGAATATTTGATAAAGGTCATAGGTAATATATATTTGTAATATGATAGTCCTCTCTCTCTCTTCGTCCAAAAATTATGACCAATTTAAAATAACGTTTTTCATTTTTTTTTTTTTTGACAATTACTTCAAAGAGCTAAAGCCACGAAGTGCAAAAATATGCTCTGTCACCAAAATGAATAAAATTTTATTCTGTGATAGGTTACACTTTGTGGGTTATAACATAATTTATTTTTTAGTGTTATCTTTCCCATTTTTCTTTTTATAGCCGTTTAAAATTGGTATTGTTTTCAAGTAAAATCTACATGTATTAAACGTCATGACTTTTGACGTTATATATATACACATATACGAGGGGTTATCAAAATGTTCGTGGACTGAGGCTATAAAATTAGTTCTATGTAGTCTGTGCTTTCAAAATTTATACGGAACATAAAACAACAAAAAATAAAGAAATGTTGAAAATTTTAGCCTGATACGTTCATTATTTGCCGAATTATTATAAAATTAAAACGACATTATATGATCACCCGGCGCTGTCGTCGTTTATTTTCATGACGTCCAATAACGTCAATATTCTTTTAAATGTCCGCTTCTTCTACTTATACATATACTACTCTTTCTAAGGAAGAAATCCTTCAAAATCACCTGTCAGTTTTGAATACTTTTAATATTCCACAGAGCCAAAATGAATTTGAACTACCTTATATATATTGGATTCCGAAACTTCATAAGAATCCTTACAAACAAAGATACATTGCAGGTTCCAGTAAATGTTCAACCAAGCCTCTTTCGTTACTTCTCACTAAAATATTGACAGTAGTGAAGGAAAAACTTCAAGAGTACTGTACAACTATATATTCAAGAAGTGGTGTAAATCAGATGTGGATACTTAAAAATTCTAAAGAACTTTTGGACAATTTGAAATCACAAGACTTTACAAAAATCAACAGCATAAAAACTTACGACTTTTCAACTTTATACACAACAATTCCGCACGACAAATTAAAATCCAGGCTTTTTGATATCATTGACAGCTGCTTCTTCAACAAAAATGGAACTCGTAAGTTTACTTACCTCGTCATTGGTCATTTGAAAAATTATTTTGTTAAAACAGATTCTGATTGTACACATAAGTACTCTGAAGTTGACATCAAGAAGATGCTTGAGTTTCTGATTGACAATATCTATGTGGTTTTTGGAGACCAGGTATTCCAACAATCTATTGGAATTCCCATGGGTACAAATTGCGCTCCGTTATTAGCAGACTTATTTTTATATTCATATGAAGCAGAATTTATGCAAAATCTTTTGCGTGAAAAGAAAAAAACACTTGCTGTGGCCTTCAACTCGACATTTAGATATATCGACGACGTATTGTCAATTAATAATGATAATTTCCATTCCTACGTCGACACGATATATCCTGGTGAGCTTGAGATAAAAGATACCACAGAGTCCAACACATCTGCTTCATACTTGGATATTTTACTTGAAAAAGACACAAATGGTAATCTAACAACCAAGCTATATGATAAACGTGATGACTTTAACTTTTCTATCGTCAACTTCCCTTACTTATGCAGCAATATACCTTCATCACCTGCATACGGAGTATTTATATCTCAGTTGATTCGATACGCAAGAGCATGCTCTACGTATGAACAATTTCTTAAACGAGGTAAATTATTGACAAGCAAGTTGATGAAACAAGAATATCAACAGTCTCGTTTAAAGTCATCATTTCGTAAATTCTATGGTCGATACAATGACCTTGTCAGCAAATACAATTTATCATTGAATGAAATGCTGACTGACGTTTTTCATACCAATTGTTAGTCCATTATTTATACACTGAATTGACTACGGATTTTTTCCGTTATTTCCTGATTATGACAATGAGCACACGGCGGGTGTGACCGGTCAGCAGGGGATGCTCACTCCTCCATGGCACCTGATCCCACCTCTGATGTTTCGGAGGTCCGTGTTTGCTCTGCTCTTGTTTTGTATATTTGTTTAATGGACGTTGAGATTGAATACTGTTCGTTATTTCCATATCCTTATTCTACCTCATACACTTTTTTGTTGAGATTCCCTGGAGCTGAGTAAGGACTTAAACCCGCCTTGTTTACATGACTTTACAATGCCATGAACAGTGGACTTCAATAAATATAATATTCCAAATGGATTAACACATTGGGAGAGATCCTCGCTTGATTGTGCCGGCATATTTTGCTTTTGGGAGTTCAATATCTACTACACATGATTAATGTCATTTTTTGACGTGATTGATTTTTCACATCTTGACTGCAAATCGATATAAACCGTGTATCCTTTTTCTTCCTAAATCTATTTTGACATTAAAAGACAAGTACTCTGGATGTATATTATTACTCTGTAGCCAGTTTCAATATTTTTTAGGTCTATACCAGTTTTTTCAGGGGCAAAACTTTATAGAATATTGGAAAAGGACCCCCCCCCTTTTGAAGTCATTTCAAGGCCACATATGTTTGGACATTCCGTGTAAAATGTACGATAAAATTTCATAGAGCTTTCAGAATTAAGTGAAAATTTCATATTTTATGGAACAATTGTGTCCCAATACATAACTGAATTAACGGGATTTTTGGATGTCAAATGATCATATCAAAAGAGTTTTTCTCATTAGCACATAGGTTGCAAAAACGTCGTTTTCGAGGTTGCGCCGCCTGGACATACCATTGCTTATAAATACATTACTAATTTATTATAAAATAAAATCTATTATTTATGGTTTATACATAAGATAGGAAAAGTGATGCTAACTTGATATCTTAAAATTCATTGATGTGCCTAAAGCGGTTTTAATTTTATGACGCTAGTCCACGAACTTTTTGATAACCCCTCGTATGTACTCGTATATTGTAACGGTATGACTTTAGTTAACGTTATTTAAATGAAGGTAATAATATCTACATTATAGGAAGGGGGATCCGCTAAAATAAACCCTAACCTAAGAATTTGGGAAATTTTATCATAGGAAAGTTAAGAAGTTTTGAATCCTGAGATAAATACATGTAGCTAGCTAGTTTTTGCTTTGATTAAAAAAGTGTCTAAATACTGTTATATTGTCCTGTAAATCAAAAACAACTTTTTAAAATGATACATTAGGAAAAAATAGGGG
This sequence comes from Saccostrea cuccullata, assembly GCF_032062105.1. Lineage (NCBI taxonomy): Eukaryota > Metazoa > Mollusca > Bivalvia > Ostreida > Ostreidae > Saccostrea > Saccostrea cuccullata. The sequence goes on from NW_026938419.1 coordinate 22,119, forward strand.
AAAATTATTAATGGTGTAAATATTAGCTGTATGGATCAACAGTATTGATTAATCCGTAAAGTCACGAAAAAGTGAATATTAAGTGTTTTTTTTGGTGGGGGTGAAATTATAGTATAGGCAACAGAAGGCTGTTTTAATATCCGTTGCTACTTGTGTGATCATTCAAAACACAAGGGCCGTGCGTAATTAACACTACCATGTGTATATACATGTATTTGTTGCCTATCATGCGTAATTGTATGGACATTTTGTTTAAAATTATCCCTCGGACTTGATGTACATATGGAAGGATATAATTTTGCCGACGTACCTTCACACGTTTTTTATCGTCAAGTGTTATCCCTTGGGTTGAAGCTCTAAGGTAGTGTACATTGCTATGCATACTGGAAATTCATTCGAGATTCATAATCAAAGACGTTTGACGGCACTTGTTTTGATAAACTGTAAATTATTTACCAAATATTTAACCACTTTATCTAAACATCTTTAAACGCCAACAGATGAACAGGCGCGGATCCAGAATATTTTTCCAGTCAAAAAAATATACAACCCAGCAATCTCTTTTCAAAAAATGCAAACAAACAAAACAAATCAAGAACAAACCTCCCAAATAAACAAAATAAACCCACAAAAACTCCTTTCCCATGTTTCGGATTGTTTCCCCCATCGTCTCAAGACACGGTCTGGAGTCAGCATACAGCCCTTTCCTCCAGAATGGGAGGATATGGGCATTTTTGTCGTGGTTTGCGACGATGATTGTGTTTCCCATACAAATAAAACCATGACTTTTTATACAAACTCAACACAGATTCCAGGGTTTCAGTGTCATCTGGGAGGGATCCAAGGTCACTTTTACTTAGTTTAGTATAGGTTCTCCGCAAATACCAGTCTCTTCATTTAGATGCGTGCATGGATGAATACCGGGTATACAGCAGGGATGGGGTAATTGAAAAAAGTAATTGACTGTAATTAATTACATTTTTTGAAGTAATTGGATGTAATTTGTAATTGAACATTTTTTCAATTACTTGTAATTGTAATTTAATTAATTACACTGAAAAAATACCATGTAATTTCAATTACTTTTTCAATTACATTCAATTACTTTATATAATACACATTCATGATACATTGTCACCACGACCTCCCCGTAATACTGTCTTTTATTTTATTGCAAAACAAATCCTCAGTCCTTCAATTATACAGAAGACAGATTATTTTATAATTATAATGTAGTTTCTTTCTAATCATTATATGAAATTTGAACTTTTCTTGTTTTATGTTTCTCTAAATTTGCACCACCATTCTTAGGTCTATTCAGCTATGAAACACACTTGATTTATTATATTTCAATCTCTGTTGTTTGATCAACCTAGAATAAGAATGTCTGTGTCAAGAAAAAAAAAGAAGAAAAGGAATGTGTGTGTCATTAATGAAGTTCTCTCTTATTGGTATTAAGAGATAATTGCCCTACAGATCACGGCTGTAAATTGCAATCAAAACATTTAAATCAACCCCTCTTAAGACATAGTCATTACATGATTATGATGACAAAGCAAATGCATGGGGATAATTATTTCAATTAAAAATGCTCCGCTAGTTTGAGAAAAGACAAACTTTCAATTTGATAATTATTTTAACATCTAAACAGAATTTTATGAATGAATTTTGTATCTGAAAAAGATTTATTTTGTACATGTATTATATGAATATGAAGTAAAGTATTTTGTTCAAGTATTATATAAATATGAAGTAAAAATGCTCAACATAAGTAGCAATTTAGGATGTTAAGGTTACCTTTAAAAATAAAGAAACATTTAATGTGAGGGGGTTATATATAATAGTTGCGACTTAATTTACTCTAGTAAAGAAAACCCTGTTAATCAAATATTATAACCCAAGCAATTTATGTACATGTAGGTTTTGTGTGGAGGCAATCGCATCAAACTGATCTTGAATAGTTCTTTACTGTCATGTAAATAAAAGTCATGATTTAAACCACAAAGATACTCTATGCCTATTAGCATATTATTTGTATTGTTTGCGCAGAGGCAGTGCTTACAGACAAGTGAATGATCCTGTATATTCATATGATTATAAAAAGAATTCAAAAATTGAAAATGTAATTTGTAATTTAATTAATTACTTTTGTAAAGTAATTGTAATTTAATTAATTACATGTCTTAGGAAGCCTGTAATTTAATTGTAATTTAATTGAAGAAAAAGTCAAAGTAATTGTAATTTAATTAATTACTTTTTAAAGTAATTGACCCCATCCCTGGTATACAGACAAAGGAGGTAACGTTTATAATTTACCAATTCAACGAATTCCTATCAAATCGCTATCATCTCGGGGATAGAGAGAAAAAATGTGAAAATAACACATCCTAAATACCAAGCTAGCATATTTTAAAATTATGATTTATGAAGGCAACGAAATTACATGCCCGAGATAATTCTGATATTCTGGTACACTCCATGTATTAAATAACTGCTGTCATTTTATGTAATGTTTGATACCCCTTTGATCGGAAACTGGAATATGTAAGACCGTTCAAGTGTAGATCAAGTGTAGATCAAGGCCAGTTATATGTTATGCAGTTATAGATCTATGTTATATTTTTTAATAATGAAGAAGATTAAAGATAACCCCCGCTGTTATGATACGGAAAGCTATCGACCAGGCAACAATTACAAAATCAATGTTCTAGCTCTGATCAGCCGGGGATATTTTTACAATTATAGAATAAAGGAAATAAATCACCCTACCCTGTTGATTTAAGTTTGTGTTTATGAATGAAAACAACCCCCCCCCCCCAACACTATCTAATAGAATTTATTTCACTTCTTCAGTTTTTCACTTGTAAAAATTGATTTTTTTTTTCGATTGTGTATTTAACACCCTTCCCCACAGCCACGCATTTTAACGCATATACCATTTCCTATTTCTAACGCAAAATCACGCATTTACCGTTTCCCCGCAATCACGCATTTTCACGCACTTTAAAAAGTTCATTTAATCTTCAATTTAGTGCCAAATTCCAACTATTTTATACTTGCTTGAATCTCATAAAATAAAAAAAGTTATTTTCTAATTAAAACATTATTTTAGAATATTATTTACGCTAAACTTTAGAAAAATTCGTAAGTGGTTGCGGGGAAATGGTAAAGTAATATTTCTATGACACGAGGATTCAATGTATGTTGCATAGCAATTCTGTAAGTTGTAAAGAGTTAAGTATAATTTTTCTAGATTTGCCCTTGCATCTACCTCCAACTAACTGACGACCTGTAGCAGAGATTGCTTATGAAATATTTGGAAAACCTATACAGGTAAATATTTAAAGCACATTGCAAAGGGGGCGTTGCGAAAATATTTTATAAATACTGAATTCTAAGACACACCAATACACTGACATATTTCTTCATTTTATATTTGTACCAAATGGAATTATAATTGTTTGAAATATATATTGATGAAAATATCAATATACAGTATACATATGTACATACATCGATGTCCTTGAGCAGTACGCACAGCATCATTACTAGGATTTTTGCTTTTGAAGCAGTATGAAAATTTACTTTTCTACACCTGCATAAAATTATCTCAGAAGATTTTGTTTAAAAGTAAAATAGATCGATGGCTGATATACGTATGTAAATTGTGGCTATAATATGTAACATTGCTGACTCTACCTCTCGTAATATTACAAGAAACTTGAAATTAACATATACTCATTCAAGTTAAAGATTTTGTTTTTAGTATCTAAATCCTTCAATTTCGTACACATTATTTCTTTTTTTTATTGATATTTTAGCAGCAAGCTAGCACAATATTATTTTGCTTGTATAAGGAAGGGCAGACGTGAAAAAAAATCAATTACCATCTAAAATAATTACAGTCTTTATGATGTCACAATTGACGTATATGCATTACTTTTAACGTCATGTTCAAAGACTGACGAAGAGAAATGTAACTTATACGTATTTTTGAGTTTTGAATTCAGATAATATACATCGAAGATCATGCATCTCCACAAATTTCGTTTTAAACGAATTACTGACTATTTTTTTAATATATTGTGTGTAATTTTTATACAAATATAGTTATATAAACCAAATATTATTGAATGTTTAACAAAACTGGTGAATCTTTGCGACATCAAAAGTAAAGGCATATTTTATATTGGCCACACGTATGAACAGCGATTATATTAAACGTGTAGATTTGTATGAGCAATATTTATACATATGGTAAGTATGAAAGCTGTTATTGACTGTGGCCACACTTAATTTTGGGAAAATCTGTCGAAAAATCGGCATTTTTGAACGTTTTTATGAAACCGTTGCATCTTCAAACCATTGCACGTGCCTAACAGCGCATTATTTAATCAAATGAGTTACGTAAGGAAAAGAAGTATGTTGTCCTCTTATAATTAACATATAATACCGGCCATGAATAGAAACTCGATTTTTGTGAAAAACACAGGGCCAAATATGATGGTTCGTGGATTTACCTCTTTCAAGAGTCTTGTGGGGATCCGGGCTAGAAAAGGCCCTCAGTACCCCCTTGCTTGTCGTAAAAGGCGACTAAATGGGGCGGTCCTTCGGATGAGACCGTATAGACCGAGGCCCCGTGTCACAGCAGGTGTGGCACGATAAAGAACCCTCCCTGCTCAAAGGCCGTAAGTGCCGAGCATAGGCCTAAATTTGCAGCCCTTCACCGGCAATGGTGACGTCTCCATATCAGTGAAATATTTTGGAGAGGGACGTTAAACAGTATGCAATCAATCAACCAAACTTCAAGACGCGGGCGCAGTGATTAGAGTGTATTCTCTAGAGTCGCAAAGTGAGGAGTCAATCTTTACGTCGCGGGTTCGAATCCCACTGTTGGACTTGGAGACCGGTCCTTCGGAGGAGAACGTTTAAACCGAGGTCCCGTGTCGCAGTAGGTGCTGGCACGAAAAAGATCCCCCCCCCCCCTGCTCAATGGCCGTAAGTGCCGAGTATAGGACACAATTTGCAGCTCTCCACCGGCAAGTAGTGGCGTCTCCATATGAGTGAAAAATTCTCGAGAGGGACGTTAAACAACATACAATCAATCAATCACTGTTCTCGGTAGCTCAGTCAGTGGAGCGTTCGCTCCGTGATCGGGAGGTCGTGAGTTCGATTCTCGGCCGCGACGGTTCTTAGTCGATAAAAAAAAATGGGTTGCAACTGTTCCTTCGCCATGCTCTCGGCACTTTGAAGTAAAAGCGAGTCCTTCGGAGGCGACCTTAAAAAACCGAGGCCCCCTAGACCTGTTACGGCAGGCGTTGGCACGATATACATCCTAACTGCAAAAGAGCTGGGACCAATGTATGTATTTCTTTAGAATCTGCTTAGACGTTAAGCACGGTGTTGATACTATAACGCTTGACTCTTCATATTTCACAAAGAAACTGTTTTATTAAGTAAGTATAATTAAAAATGAAATTACTTACATTTTCCAAGGTTATAATTGATTCTAAAACTTCTCTTTTTAATAATCTAAAAATATTTTAACAATGATGTCTTTTATTCATTATTGGTCATTACGACGAAATTCCCGAGTCCGACGTTACATAAAATATTGTTCGCACAACTACAGGATATAAAAAGATACACTGTCAATTCTCTAAATTAAATGAAATTCAGGTTGTATAATGATATGCATGCATTCTTTCTGGTATTGTTGATTGTTGTTTATTATGTCTCAGTAACATATCAAAAATATAAAAATTAATGTCAAATATTTACCAATCATTACTGTATCTTGAAAGAATATTAAATCCTGTATTTGATAAATGAATAATTTTTACAGCAATGGTCTATATGAAATAAAAGCAAGCACCAATGAAAATTTAGCCATTTTCTCTGCCCATGTTTCTTGTGTTTAAATATCAAAAATAGCCAACGTTGTCAAGGTACTAAAATAAAATGGGCGAATTTCTAAAGATTAGGAATTTTGAAAAATTACGAAAGTACAAGAGTATTTGCTCTCTGTTTAAGAACCCTCTCTACACTGCTCACTAAAGAGTTCTGATTCTATGGTATTTTTCTGCAGTGAGAGTGAACTGTCCTTAGCTCTAAATTCTAAAATAGAAATTTACTGTTTTTCACTTAATTTGTAGGTATTTTTAACATTTCAAAAAGCCAGGATGAGTTAATTGAGAATGCTTTTTACATGTATTTTCTCTATGGAAGAAAACAACAATGATGTTTATTCACTAATACTGTTTTGTGTTTGCATATTATTTTTTCTTGGGGCACATGCCACGTTTCATACAGTTAAAATGAAAAAGATAATTTCAGTATTAACATCTTTATTGAACATATTTTTCCTCAATGTCCAAAAAACATTTTGCACTGGTGTAGAGAGGATAATTAAATCTAATATTACACCGCTGTGGTCGAGGGGTCATTCTTATTCTACGGTTTGCAAGAGCAGCGCTTCTTGTTTTGTATTTTTTTTTCTAACTACATGTACTAAGATTTCATACTGAATTTGAGCAATTCTACAGTGCTGCTATCCCACAAGTTGACATGGGATGGGATCGGATAGGATTCAGGATTGAGGATTCACGATAGGAACATATGAGTCATTTTCAAAATTTGTCCAAATTCCACCACCAGTATTTTGCAAAAATAAATGTGGCGATCTAAACTTTTTAAAGTTTTATTTTAGCATTCAAACATCATAGATGCATGAACAATGTTAAAGCACAAAGAATTCTATCAACATATACTAAAAAAAACATTGTATGTACATGGACCCAACAATAAATGTCCATGGTGTTACTTAGTTAAAAGTCATAGTAAAATCATAATTTAAAAAAAAATTAAGGTTTTTAGAATAACAATCTCAACATAGTGATAAAATTATTCTATTGAATCAAACTGAAGTTTCATAACAGAAAATTATCAGATAAAGTATAGCTGGAAGTTGTAAGTGTTGTAACTTTTGTCTATATCTTATACGTTTACTTAAGGCATACATCATTTACCTCAGCACAAAATACTTGCCTTGCAAATAAACTTAGTATTAGAAAACGACAGTATTGTGTTGCAAGTTTCGATAAAATTGTATAAAGATTTAGAACATAAATATAGGAAAAATGTGTTGGTAACACCAAGGATATTTGCATAACACAAAGGACATAAAGGTTACACTAAGGATATTTTGTGTAATAGTTAGAAAGAAATAATAAAGTTGTTCTCCTTCCTTCCGAAAAGGATAGTAATGAAATTACCCTAGAGGTGAATATAAGAGTATATGATTTTAACATAAAAAATTGGCGGGGGATTTCTTTCATTATACAGTTTGAGTCTGACTACCCAAATGAAAAAAAGGGGGAAACAAAATACTATAACAAACTACTTACAACACACTGTGTTTTGAAAGTATTCCGATAGTATAGCAAATCACATGCAAATAAGCTAACAAAACACTATAACAAATTACTTTGAAAACACTCTAACAAACTACTTATGAAACACTCTAACAAACTACTTACAAAACACTGTGTTTTGAAAGTATTCCGATAGTATAGCAAATCACATGCAAATGAGGCTAACAAAACACTCTAACAAACTACTAACAAATCATAAGTAACAAATCATCAATAAACCACTAAATTTGAATTTTAAAATTATAATCCACATGCAAGTCTTTGAAAACATCTAAACACAACCTAAACACAATCTCATTTTGATACATTATAAACACTTCTTGTTTCACAGTATTTTGAATTCAAGGATTGACTTTTCCAATCACATACATTTTCACAGAATTTTCAAGTATTATAATTAATTCATATCACTTAATCCAAAGCTTAAAACTGATCTAAGCTAGCTAGTTTATGGATTAAAAGACAATCTTAAAATAAATCAAAACCCAATAAAAACAGGCCATATATACACATCCACATTCACAGATTGAAGGTTATACTGTACTCCAGTAAAAAAGAATTATAACTTTATGACATGCAATAATAAATACCTCTTTTATATCCAGATTCATCCTGATTTTGCTTTTTCCAATCAGGGATCAATAATATTATCTAAAACTTTGCATGTCCCTTCACCTTTCTCTCTGACCTATAGTGCTGGTGGTTTGAAAATTGGCGCAAATACTAGTCTAACACAGGATGTAAATAGATAAGTTGTTCTTGGAAGCTTTTACTACTCTTAGATATTTCAACCCTAAACATGTCTGTTAATCAAATGAAATGCTAACAAAATATTACTTGGATGCACACAAGTGTAACGAAATACTTTCAAAATGCAATTTCATTCTGCAGAGTGTAATGAAACATTAATAAAACACCAACATTGTAATGAAACATTAACAAAATACCATGCCATCCCAATCCTATAAAGTGTTGCATTGATGTTTCGTTAAATGCAACACTTTCAAAACGTACAAACAAAATACAAAAGTATGTTTTGGTAGGGTTTTGAAGATATTTTAAAAGTATTTTGTTCGATTTCTTTTTCATTTGGGTAGTAACACCATGGATAAAACAGTAACGACATAGACGTAACTATTCAATCATAAGATATATGACAGTAGAAAAATGAAATCAAATTGTTATGCCCGAATAATAAATAATTACTATCACATGACTTTGAATCATTGATCAGTACTTGTTAGTGTATTTACATATCCAAGCAGACGCTGTAACACCAATGACAAAAAATAACACAAAGGACACCTTTAAAAGATCCAAAGGTTAACATAGATGAGTCTTAGATCAGCTAGAACTAATTTTTAATGAAGAAATAATTATGAAACTAGAACATGTACATGTATTGTAAATGACCATATTTCAAACATATAGAATGCATTAATCTTTTTATGGATTTTACATTTCCATTTCATTTATCTACAGCTAGCCTCTTTCCACAATGAGCTCTCTACATAATACACATCTACAGGATATGATGGTGACAATATTATTAAAACTTTAGCAATGCTATACCAGCTTTACTCTTTTACAGTTTTTGGCCTGTTAAAAAGGAACGTGGTTTTAGGTTCTATCTAACCCTGTGCACACATTTAAGTTCAATTTTTCTGTATCTTTATCCAGTCTCTCTTCCAAGTTAAAGGATCTGATTTTTCTTCATCTGTAGTCTGATGTTCATTATTGACCCCAATTCTTTCTCTTCCAGGGTGTCAGTCTTTTCAGTTTCTTTAGTCGGATTTCCTATCAGGAACTCTTGACTTTTTTTAATCTGTACTCTTTTTCATTTTTTTCATTGATATTTTTCTGCCCTTTTTGCTCTTGTATCCACTGATCGTTTGCCAAACTTTCATTGACAGTTCTTCAGGGTAACAATCCAACAAAGTGGCTTGAAATGTAGTGGTCTGCCACCATATCTGGCCTTGTTGTTTGTCCAATGCTGCCTCGACTATATAATCTTCACCACCACTTTCGAAAAGCTTATATACATCCAAGGTTAAAAACTTCTTTCAGCACCAACTTTTACAGGATGTAGAACACAGTCATGAGGGATTTCAGTTGGACAAATCTGAAGAACATCCTCAACTAAATGCAAAACTGTATTCTAGGGTAATGACTGGTACATTGTCTCCTTAAAACCATCTTTTGAAATCCTTTTAGAACAGTTATGAACAATTTGTGACTTTTTCATCTAAGGGTTTACATGATTAAAGGACTTTAAATGCATTTGCAAAGAAATGTTCCGTATCTGATATAACTTTAAAGGTATTTTCAATTCAATGATATATATCTATCTTTTACTTCTTGGATTTTATTGGCTTCATTGCAACTTTTTAATGTGTCTTGTTTACATAATCTTCATCAAGAGAACATAACTAGAGTCCTCAGACTAAAGAAAACTAATTATATTCTGCCTTATTTCACATTCCCTTGTGTTACCTAAAACTTCCTTTGTGTTACCATTTTTAACCATCATATATTTTTTGCACTTCATTATTTATTGTTACTTGAATTGCAATATCACACCACATTTGTTTTCTGCAATACAATCAACACAATTACCACTCCATATGCAATACGCTTGTTTCATTTTTCTATCTTTAATCCTTGCAGTGTCCCTTGAGTAACTGAATTTGTCTATGGTGTTACCATAGGTTACTTTAAAGAGCATAAAAGGGGATATGATTGCATTACATAATGAATTTTGATATTTCAATTTATTCAAAAGGAATAAAAGTTGTATATTTTCCTACAGAAACAAAAGAACTTGCAAGAGTGTATTAATAACATAAATATTTAATCGTTTTTACTTCCATTGTGTTACCAAACATTGTCCTTTGTGTTACTCAAATTATTTATTGAATTAATTTATAGCTCATGGAAACATAAATATGAAAAATAAATGCCAATTTGATAAAAATATTTCTGTTATTTTATATTGTAATAAACTTTACACAAATGTTGTATTAAAATTGGCAATTTAAAGGTTTTTTTTTTCAATTGGTCCGCGGAGTTACCCAATTCTGTCCATTGCATAACCAAGACTGCAAAATCATATGATTTCCAAATGGTAAAAACATTTAGTAAATAATTTGGCATTTTAAAACAAAATTAGTTGCTGGTTAGTTTTAAATAAGGGAGGAAAATAAAACATATGACTCCAACTTTCATTCTTTTTAATTATTTTCTATGTAAATTGTCCATGGAGTAATTAGATACGTCCTTAGAGTGACTTTTCTTGCAGTAACAAAATGGACAGTAACACCAGGGAATTATTATATAAATAATTGGAAGTATGAAAGCAATAACTGACTTATGAACATAAAGCACAGCTCCTAGATGATAGGTATTTTGTTATAAACTTGCTCAATGCATCAAAGAAATGGCAAATTAATTTATCATCACAATATCGAAGTAACTCCTAGGACTCAAAAATAAATTACTATTGCAATCAAACTTGCCTTCAACCACATATTGTGCCTATGGTATAAAAGATCTGTGTTAAGTGTCTCATGATATTTTGGCGGGAACAAGACCAAAAGAGGGAGGATGATAGTGAAGAGTTTCTTTAGGAAAGATAACTATTACAGATAACTTTTATGTCCTGGTTACTCCAAGGACACGGCAAAAATAACACACACTTATCATTAAAAAAATCATATACTTACTCTTTTTCAATAACATTTTAGCATGCATTTAGACAGTATTAAACATGTACAACACAATAAAGGTCATTTTACACTGCCTAATTATATTTAATACATCAATAATCAGAGTTGAAGTCAAACATCCGGCGAAATCACAAGCAATTCTCTTAAATTTTACTCAGGTTAAAGGACTTTTTTTAGTATTCTAGTCAATTTTTAATCGCACTTAATTTTTTTCTACACTTATAGATTGTTGTTAAATTCATCGGGTAAAAAAAAATTTGATTTTTATTGCAAAATTTTCAAAAAAGCTTGTATAACAGGAATTTGGACATTTTTTGAAAATGACCCATATAGAAATTAATCCTATCCTATCCTATCCTATCCTGTATCCTACAGCCAATCAGATTCGAGCAAAGGTTCATTCATATTTCAGAATAATTTACAAAAACGAAATACAGTATAAACTGTTTACAAAAGAAATATTTATATAATTAAAATAGAAAATAAAACATTCTCTTTACTAAAAACAGATTTACATTATAAACTTCGAGTAATACGGCGTACGATCTAACCGTGAACGAGCACCGGAAGAATTTGAGAATGTAAACAACGAAGAGTCCAGGCATCGAAAGACCGTATTTCTTCAGCTTGTTTGGATGATTTAACCGATTGTTACTTGTGTAAAAGTGTAATATCATGTTTTCCTGTTATATTTGCTCTGTTTGATTGGATAATTCCACAGGAACCGTCGACCGCAGACTTTAATAGATGATGTGCGAGAACGTGTAAGTACACTGTACATGTGTGCATTTTTACACTTATTTCGCCCTTAAAACAATATTCTAATAACTCAAATTATAAACATTTTATTCTATTTTATGTAAACAAATTTAGGGTGCGGAAAAATAGAGAGAAGTAGTGTAGATAGAAGTGGCTAGATAGAAGGGGGGATAAATATTTACATATACTCTGTCACATGATTCAATCAGCTATCAATGAGCTCTTAGACTAAAACAATCATATGTATTATGCGTTAATCTGTTTGATTCTATTATCATTTAACGGGTGCGTCGATTTACCCAAAAGGACCCAAAAGAACCCAAAAGGAACCCAAAAGGACCCAAAAGGAACCCAAAAGGACCCAAAAGGACTCAAATTAATATACTGTAATACATTGAAAATTAATTATTTGAATTAAATGATGAATATTATATTATAAATTTACCTAAAAGTTGGCAAAAACATACATTTAAATATGTTGCAACTTTTCTTAAAGAAATAACATACGACTTTTATAACACATCAAACACTAAATCTGGTCAGATATGCTTTGATTTCTTTTAGCTGAAATTAACAAAGTACACTGTATTATTCTATTTCTCCTTCTGTTTTACCATATCTTACTATAATGGTATTTGATAAATAAAGAAATAAGTTTTATTCAATGACATGTTTTAGGCATATGGTATCGGGGATGGGTGGGGGAGGGGGGGGGGCTGGGGCGGGGACCTCTCATCCCCACCCCAAACACACACTTTACCCTCAAAAAACTAGTTTTAGTTTTAATAAAATATGAAAGTATTTATTATATATCCATTTATTCTCTTTATTTCAAGTCCTTTTGGGTCGTTCTTAATTTCCTTTTGGGTCCTTTTGGGTTCCTTTTGGGTCCTTTTGGGTTCTTTTGGGTCCTTTTGGGTAAATCGAGGCACCGTCATTTCCCTAGTTAGGTTAGAAAATAGTTTCTTTCATTTCAGTGCAATTTATGATAAATGAATGTAGAATCATTATGACCATTTCTAATGCTACTGTTTAAATGTTTAATAAGCTCATTCAGCCTTCAGCACTGCACTATTTGTAATGATGTATTGTGAGTTATGAAACACAAGTTAATCTTTTAATATTCATTATTACAGAGAATAGATTTGCCTGCACTCATGCGTCATTGCAGTATAAAGGATATAATCTAAAAAGTATGTATGATTTGATTTTTTATCATGTATTTATGCATGATCATTAAAATGCATAATTTATAAATCATTATCTGAGTTGAGATGACGTGTCAGCAGATTCTCGGAACAAGTGATTTTCTTCGTTTAAAAATCTTGAGAGGAAATTAAACTGAAAACAATGTTGTATTATTCTAGTCATTTTGTTGAAATATGTATTTTCTTTTTCATATTCAAATTTCAAGACAAAAAAAAAAAAAGAAAACAAAGAAAAAAATTAATTAAAAGATAAGTACAAGCAGAAAATAGAGAAAAATCTCCCAAACTAATGTATTCATATACATGTTAGCAAGTCAACAAGATAAAATGAATTATGAAGTACTTGTGAGTAAATTATGTTAAATAAAATTAAAAAAAAAAATTAATATATGACTGAGGTTGCAGTATAAGATTTTATTTTTCATGATTTCTTAATGCACTACTTTTGGGAGAGAAAAAAGATGAAATTAAAGCCAATTGTACATGAAAAGTGAAAGATAATCACAATCAAAAACAGTTTAAATGTGTAATAACACAAAATATACAATCTACATGCCTATAATTTTTTTTTTCAGGACAACCCTGCTCATTTCAGCTGTGCAGATTGCAGTTCATCTCATATGCTGTTAGGCTAAATAATGAAAGATGTTCAAACCAGTTTCAAAGAGTCCTAAGTCTGAAATCATGGTGCTTTTTTAAGGAGATCAGTGCTTTTTTCTGTGCATTGTTGACATTTGTGGAACTGTTCGGTTTATGACCATCTCTCTGACAATAACTCTGACATTTGAAATTCAGTTTGAGCAGCGGATAAGGAAGCCATATCATATGCATTTAAAACATTATACAACTGTAATAAAAACATTGATAAACTTAAATTTAAACAAACTACATGTACATGTATCTGTGATCTTGGCATTGAAATTCATCCTGTACATGGATACTTTTAATGAATTTGTCTCATGGTAATGGAATATTCAATTGTTAAACATTGTTGAGGAATCACCCTGAATAAAAATATTGTGAACTTGATCAAATATTTTTTCCTCATTTAAACACTGAAAAATTTAAGATCAAATGTCAAGGTCAAATACAAGGTTTACTCAAGAAAGTGTGACAATTGATGTAAATACTGTGAATTCTCTTGCATGTTTTATAAGATATAAGGAATATGTGTGGATCATTTTAATGTCTCTTAATAAGACACTAATGAACATTAAAGATCAAATGTCAAGGTCAAATACAAACTTGACTTACTCAAGAATGAGTTATAAATACTGTAAATACTGTGAATTTTTAATTTCTTACGCATGTTTTATAAGATCTAAGGAACATGTGTGAGCTCACTACAATATTTATTGCTTTCAATCTGTCGGAGTCTGACAATGAAGATTTAGGAAATATTTAAATTTTCACACAAAAAAAAAACAAAATTGGAAACTGAAATACATTTGTACGGCACTGAACTGACCATAAACTGAGAAGAAAATGAAGTTAAATAAGAATTTGACATTCTGAATATCTTGAATTTTATTCAGCAACTACTTGTATGTATTTTGCATGTTTGTAAAATATTCACATAAGAAAAAATTGATATGAATTTAAATTGAAAAAATCATACATTTAGATTTAATATTTGATATAATAAGACAATTTCACATTTAAAATGTTTAATATGTGAAAGTCAAGATATTCTAGATCTAAATTTTGACTTGTGTGTTTAGTTTATGGTCTAATCATATCTTCTTTTTTATAACCGCATACAGAAAAACATGTTATACAGGCACAGTTAGACTTCACATGTACATGCATGTTATGCTGCTCAGTTTAGGAAAAAATAAAACTTTACATGAAACATATACTTAAACATTATTACCGTATATACCTATGGTTTTTTTTTTTGAATAATTAATTATAACACGCTGGGAGCAAGTCGCGATCCTGTGGCCATGTCTCCCGATCATTGTTAGTAGGAAAATTAAAACAAAGTATTGTTATATTTTTTTCGTTAATTCTTTCTTCTGGATGCCCAAATTTTTTACAGATGTTCGCAAAATCAGTACTTGCCCACGTTTTATTACAATATGTTTGTTTACATTAATTTAAAATGTGCAGTGTGTCAGGAATTATGGAATGTCGATCTCGATTATTTTTATCCATTAAAATATATAACACTTAAATGAATACCATATTAACTATATCTGATTTTTTTTATGGTCATTCCGTTTTTTTCGTTTTGTCAAATTAATTCCTAAATATTAAAAAAAACTGAGAGTTGCAGGATAGGATAGGATAGGATTAGACTGAAATCACAGGATAGGATTGTGGATGCAGGATTCACGATAGGATAGGATAGAATTGTCAACTTACAGGATAGCAGCACTGTATAACAAAGATACTCATATTTCAATTACAAAATCAGTTGACTTTTATATAAACTTTTAGTCAAAGTATTGTCGATATAATTGGCGCGATTGGAAACGTTTCTAACATCTTAAATTTCATATTTTAACAAATTTTAGACAAATATAGAAATAAAATGGCAGAATTCAAAGGTTTTAAATAAAAAAAAAACATGCACGCATCAAGAGGGGGAGGGGGATCAGGAAGGGGGCCCAATCCCACCCCCAATTCGTCAAACGTTGTGCATCTGAATATTTTTATGAGTTGTTGTGGTGCGTCTGAATATTTTTATGAGTTGTGGAACCCTCTGGATCCGCGTATGAAAGATCTACTGATATTGTTTGCTTTTGTTTGATTGTAGGTGTCAAAAGCCATAACTTGAATTACGACCTAATTGAAAAAAATGAGGGGGAAACGGTTGAAAGAGGAAGCTACTTTAGGATTTTCTTTTTGTAAGACCGAGAGCATACAAAGTGAGAAAAAATATAAGAGGAAAATTATGGATATTCATTAGGATATTTTGTACCTCCGACATGTTCATATTAAAGATTTTACAATTAATTTATAAGATTTATTAACATACATCTTAATATTTTCAATGAAGATTAAATCATTGAAATTTTTGTGCCCTGTTATTTTATTTCTTCTTTGATATTTTTCAGAAATATAATTATTTTAAAATTTAAAATATGCAATTATAACGTTCAAAGCATTATAACAACGTTATGACTTAATTAACGTTGTTTTGACACAACGTCGGTATGTACCAACCAGCGCAAAGTCGTTAATTACTGAAAGGAAGGATATGGAGATAACGAACAGTATTCAATCTCAAAGTCCATAAAACAATACAAAATAAGAGCAGAGCAAACACGGACCCCCGAAACATCAGAGGTGGGATCAGGTGCCACGAAGGATTGAGCATCCCCTGCCGACTGATCACACCCGCCGTGTGCTCCTTGTCATGATCAGGAATTAACGGAAAAAATCCGTCGTCAAATATTACTTTAAACGAAACTGTTGATATTCTTAATTGTTTCATCAACTTGCTTGTCAATAATTTACCCCGTTTTAGAAATTGTTCATACGTAGAGCATGCTCTTGCGTATTGAATCAACTGAGATATATATACTTCGTATGCAGGTGATCAAGGTATATTGCTGCATAAGTAAGGGAAGTTGACGATAGAAAAGTTAAAGTCATCACGTTTCTCATCTAGCATGGTTGTTAGATTACCATTAGCATCTTTTCTAGTAAAATATCCAAGTATGAACCACAAGTGTCGCACTCTATGGTAACTTTTAATCTCAAGTTAACCAGGATATATCGAATCGACGTAGGAATGGAAATTACCAGTATTAATTGACAATACGTCGTCGATAGATCTAAATGTCGAGTTGAAGGCCACAGCAAGTGTTTTCCTCTTTTCACGCATAAAATTTTGTATAAATTTTGCTTCATATGAATATAACAATAAGTCTGCTAATAACGGAGCGCAATTTGTACCCATGGGTATTCCAATAGATTGAAGGAATACCTGGTCTCCAAAAACTACATAGATATTGTCAATCAGAAACTCAAGCATCTTCTAGATGTCAACGTCAGAGTACTTATGTGTGCAATCAGAATCTGTTGTAACAAAATAATTTTGCAAATGACCAATGACGAGGTAAGTAAATTTACGAGTTCCATTCTTATTGAAGAAGTAGCAGTCAATGATATAAAAAAAGCTGGATTTAAATTTGTCGTGGGGAATTGTTGTGTATAAAGTTGAAAAGTCGTAAGTTTTTAAGCTGTTGATTTTTGTAAAGTCTTGGGATTTCAAATTGACCAAAAGTTCTTTAGAATGTTTTAGTATCCACATCTGATTCACACCATTTCTTGAATATTTAGTTGCATAGTGCTCTTGAAGTTTTTCCTTCACTACTGTCAATATCTTAGTGAGGAGTAACGAAAGAGGCTTGGTTGAACATTTACTGGAACCTGCAATGTATCTTTGTTTGTAAGGATTCTTATGAAGTTTCGGAATCCAATATATATAAGGTAGTTTGAATTCATTTTGGCTCTGTGGTATATTAAAAGTATTCATAACTGACAGGTGATTATGAAAAATTTCTTCCTTAGAAAGGGAAGTTTGAGTATAAGTAGGATTATCACTTGTAGAATTAAATTCAAGTTCTTCTAGAATGCAATTTAAATAATGAGCCTTACAAACGAAGGCAATGTTGTTACCTGCTTTGTCGGCAGGGACGAGTACATACTGATGTAATCTAATTCTTTTTTCACTTTTGGTTTATTGAACCCAGAATGATAGATGGTTTTCATATTCCCCCTCGATCTTTTAATAAGAGACTTTAACATGGATCTGATACATTTAATCCATTCTGACAGGGTGACATGTTGATTTAATGGGCCTTACGAACGAAGGCAATGTTGTTACCTGCTTTGTCGGCAGGAACCAGTACGTACTGATAGTGTAATCTATCTAATTCTTTTTTCACTTCTGGTTTATTCAATTCAATTCAATTCTTTATTGGCACTAAAGCACATATTTATATACAGAAATATGTTGTTAGCCATATACATGTATTGCAAATATTATACTATTGTAAGCTTGTTTCTAATATCAAAACAGTCTCTGATATATTGAACACAGAAGGATTGATGGTTTTCATATTGCCCCTCAATCTTTTAATACGTGACTTTAATATGTATCTGATACATTTAATCCATTCTGACAAGGTGACAACGTCTTCTTTTTCATATCTGGCCCAGAAGGGTATATGGTTTTCATATTGCACCTCAGCCATTTAACACCATACTTAGTAGTAATCGCTTTGTACTTTTATCCATTCTTACAGAGTACAAAGATCTTCATTTTCATATCTGGCCCATTTTGCCTTGCATACTAGTAATTTATTCAACTGAAAATCTAAGATTGATTTTATAGTAAAAAATGCATTACCCGAACAATATACTCCTACATCATCATCATGACTGCATAGACTATTATTATCACCCCATTCAGAGTGTGAACACATTGTTATGTTAACCTCCGTACCATTACACATAACATCAGATAGCCAGATCGGTCCAGATCCTGCTCCGTAATGAGTTGACAAATATGATGTGGCGTTTATTCTTAAAAAAAAATTAAAAATAGGTTAAGTCTCGTGACGTAAGATCTAGAGCTCGCATGCATAACGTTAAAAGCGTAACATTTACATTAGCTCTGCTTTTTCTTAAGCCAATTGTTAAATTTATTTGAATACCATTTTCCTGTATAAACATGCGTAGAAATATACACAGAGAAACTCTCTTGAAAGTTACGTCACAATGATGCGACGGAAATGTTAAAAAAAGTATTATATAACGATGTGCGGGAGTGAATAAATCAACTATTAAATGTACTTTTTATATAACTTTAAAAAACGTAAATATTAGTAACGTATCGTATGCACATTTTCAAGTAAAGAGGGCATGGCGGGGCGTCTTATAGCAAATTTCTAAAGGACAATAGAAGCAAAGTTATAAACATCATATGTATAAAGATATCTAGTACAATGAATGATCGGTTTCGTTAAAGTTATCATTTCGCTAGTTCTATGGTCGATACAATGATCTTGTCAGCAAATACAATCTTTCAATAAGAACAGATGATACAATTTGTTTCTTTGGAGGAGACTTAACAATATTACAATATAAACTTAACAAAAATATACCAAGCTAGGTAAATTTTATGACGAAACGCAAAATGGTGAAAATCAGAAAAGTACACGAGGATAAGATTTTGCACAAGTTCTGCTTCTTATGTGTAAGTCTGTTAATAACGGGGAGCCATTGATACCAATGGGAAATTCCTTTATATTGTTGGAAGACCTTGTCCCCAAAAACAACATATATATTGTCAATCAGAAAGTCAAGAATCTTTTTGATGTCAACTTCAGAGTACTTGTGTGTACAATCAGATTTTTTTAACAAAATAATTTTGAGAATGACCAATAACAAGGTAAGTGTATTTAAGTATTAAGTTCCATTTTTAAGCGGTTAGCGTCGCTAACCGCTTTATGGCATGTGGCCAACAATATTACGCAATTTTTAACGATACTGGAAACTTCCATAAGGCGCTACCTATCGACAACGGAAACTTCAACAAAGCCTCTACCTATGATTTGTATCTAACACATATAACATATGTTTAATAAAATCAAGACTATCAAAACAACATAATCTTTCGGTTTTTAATTTTTTTTTCTGATTTTGTTTCTCAATGAAATAAATTTATAATTGTTGTATTAAAAAAGTTTATGTATAGGAGCATTTGGTGTCGAGATTAAATTCACGTGACGTCAGCTGATGGCGATCGGGCCCTGTGACGAAATTCGAAGTCAGCATGAAGTTTAGCTGATAACATTATCAACGCGTTGGATTTAAACTTAAGGAAGAAATGTATAGCGAGAAATATCATATTTGAACCCAATGCTACACGAAAACCAGTAGGCATATCCGATTTATGTGTTTAATTGAAGCCTGAATCGAACAAGGGGTCAAAATGGCGTTGCACACCTTGTGTATTTATATATATAGGGGGTAGAATGTTTCGATATTTGGCTAATTTAGAGACTTACTGATAAAAATTCAGGTGCTTGTGATTAATTATAAGGCACCCCTCATGATCAATAAATATTTGACCGAATTATGCTATTGGGCACAGGGAGGACGGGTTAATTACTGGTTAAAGGGGTTGAAGGTTATTACCGACTGCAAAACATCGGAGAATCTCTCGATCGAGTTTCATTTTCCTTGCCAAAATATTAAGGCATCCCTTTAATTAACTTAAGTAATACTAGTACATGAAGAAAGCCTTTATATAAAAATACTTAATACATCTGGAAGTTGTACAGTTATGGAAACAATAGGATTACTTCCATAAAGAAACGTTTGTTTTCATCTCCTTTTTTTTCTCAATTGAAATTACTGAGTATTTAAAAGATGATAAAAGCTTTGTTTCCAAGGATAAATTCTGTGCTCAGTCTAATTTTTACAAACGAGTATAAACGATCACATTCTTATTTTAAAAAAAATAATTGGACCCTGAAAATAGTAAAATTAATTTTAAAAAATTAGACAAAACATTTAATCGGCATTCAATCCTCTTTTAAAAGTCAGCCGATATAAAATATGCACAGAAAAAAGAGGCATGAAAAATCTTGACAATTAGCACAAACTTAAAATTGTATCTAATAAATTATTTTTGAAAGTTTGCTAAATTCCTGTGAAAGGTATAAGTTGTAAAAATACTTTTTAAATTTGAATTTTTCCAATTTGTTAATTATCATTTTGAGCCTTTTAGAAGAAATAAAAATTAAAATACAGATGCTTACAGGCATATTGATAGAAATTCGCATACTTTTTTTTAGTAAAAAAAAAAAAAACAAACAAAAAAAAAAAAAACAATTTATAATTGCTTATGCGACATATTGAAGAAAGTGACAATGATACCTAGGTAATTCTTGCAATGGACAATTAAATTGTTTGTTAAACACTGACTTTTAGTGATCATTTGAATTTTTAAAATACTAGTATTGATGGATTAAATAACAACTTTCCTTTACACACGTTTTTTTAATATCAATATTGCATGAAAAATATTTGCCAAATACTCAGTATATGTTCGTTTATACATATCGTGCAAGACTCTTTTTTTAATAATTGTCATATACCATTTACTTATTCGAACATTTAATTTTATGAGAAGTCAATAATGTACATTTCTTAAAACTTTATTATCTTGTTTACTCGTCTTTCTTCCTGTGAGAGAAATAGTTCATAATATAAATAAACAGATGTACTCAGTATCTGTATCAAAATACAGAATGAACAGTGATCGGTCTCAAAAGAAAAACGGATCCTTGAAAGTTCCGGTGCCTAGGAGAAGTAAGCATCCCCAATGACAGGTCACACCTGCTGACCCGCAGTGAGCCTACGAAACCGAAGCTCTCTGAAATTAATTAATTTACAAATTCTCTGCTCGTTCATCCGTTTTTCTCAGACTAGCCAGCTTAACATCTATGTACAGTACTCCAGATCAATTAATCTAAAGAATTTGAATTATCATTTTTAGCCGGGCTTATTGCTCAAAGAGCAATTGCCGGCTTATGTGATCCTGTTCAAGGCAGGAAGTCAACCCCATAGTCGCAATTTTAAAGTTACGTTCTAAATTATAGTTCTTACTCTCAACCGCTTTTGAGTTCATACAAACGCTAAATAAAGCAACAAAAATAAAACGAAGTGTTCATCTATAAATATGCCTTTGAAAACTTCAGTACTAAGTCAAAGAACATAGTTCATTAGCGTAAGGATTTTTGATAATCAGTGTTATCGTAGTTCTGTACACATACGAGGTAAAGCAGGAGAGGGAACCAGACTGGCCTGTTTGTTTACATTCAGCTGCGGTACCAGATTAATTCTGATTCTGACAAAATCGGACCGTGGTATTAGGATGGAAAAACTCTCTGTCAGTGTCTTTTCATATATATTGATAGTTTTAAAATATTTTTTTTCATCAGAATATAAACGTGATTCATGTATGAAATTCATTCTACTCTGTAAATGAGCCCGGCTATCTGTACTTCTGAGTACTTTGATATTTTCTTTTTGAGTCGTTTGCTAGAGTAGTCTTTACAGTTACCCAATTTCAGAATCAATAGAGCATGAAAGACAATTAAATTTGCAACATCAACATTTTTTTTTCGTCCTGAGCACTTTTTGACGCCACCAATGAAGACAATTCGGTAGAAATTTTTGAAATTGAACTTCCTGTCTTTCAAACTGAAAATCTTAGGTTGATATTTTGAAACATACATTTGTCACATCAGTCTGGGATGTTATTGGTTTTACCATTTAGTTAAGTACTACAAAATTCAATGTGTCTGCTTCTTCGCTGATGACATTGGACAAATATATGCATGCTTACTTTAATATCATCATTCAATGCATTTTTTGTTTTTGTACACTGTACATATTCGATGAAAGCATGCTAACCGCTTTTCAGTACTTTCAGTTCTTTGATTATTGACAAAGCAGCTGCCAATGATAGCAAAAAGCCTGGACTTTAATTCATCGTGGGGAATTGTTGTGTATCAAGTTGAAAAGTCGTAATTTTTTAAGCTGCTGATTTTAGTAAAATCGTGTGATTTCAAATTGTCCAGAAGTTCCTTGGAATGTTTTATTATCCAAATCTGATTTACTCCACTTCTTGCATATATTGTTGCACAATACTCTTGAAGTTTCTCCTTCATTACTGTTGATATCTTCTGGAGGAGTAAAGAAATAGCTTTGGTTGGGCAGTTACTGGAAACCCGCTATATTTCTTTGTAAGGATTCCTTTGAGGTTTCGGAATCCACTCTATAAATGGTTGTTCAAATTTTGGACCTTTAGGATATTAAAAATATTTAAAACTGACATATGACGTTGGAGAATTTCTTCCTTAGAAAGGACCGTTCACGGTAGCTCAGTCGGTAGAGCTCTCGCTCCGTAATCGGGAGGTCGTGAGTTCGTATCTCGGCTGCGACTGACCCAGTCGATAAAAAATGGGTAGCAACTGTTCCTTCGCCATGCGCTCGGCCTTTTGAAGTGAAAGTTGCGGGTCCTTCGGATGAGACTTTAAAAAACCGAGGCCCTGTGTCACGGCAGATTTTAGTACGATAAAGATCCCTCACTGCTAAATGGCCATGAGTGCCGAGTAGTGAAAGATTGAAGCCCTTCACCAGCAAACGGTGACGTCTCCATATGAGTGAAAAATTCTCGAGAGGGAGGTTAAACAATATGCAATATGCAATCCTTAGAAAGGGATCTATGAGTATAAGTTGAATTACCACTTGTAGAATTAAATCCATGATCTTCTAAAATAAAATTTATATAATAAGCCTTACAAACGAAGACAATGTTGTTACCTGCTTTGTCAGCAGGGACGAGTACGTACTGATAATGTAATCTATTTTTTCTTTACTTTTGGATTATTTAATACAGAAGGATGGTTTTCATATTGCCACTCAAACTTTAAAAACGTGATTTTAACAAGGATCTGATACATTTTTTTCCCAATCCGACAAAGTGTGACGAAATGTCAACGTCTTATTTTTCATTTCTGGCCCATTGTCTGCAATAGAATTCATGATACCGTTAATCTGGAAATTTTTACGTAAATTTTATTTTGCGAATTCGGGTCAAAAAGCTGTTGATTACATTTTACGTTTAAAAATTTTGTGAATGACCACTGCTTTGTTTACATTTCCTTATTGGTAATTTATTTTTAAGGAAAATATTTTTGCAAATGCAATGAATTCGCAAATTTTGTTGAAAAATTTTCTACAGCAAAATTTTCTAGATTAAAGGTACTTATGAAATTACGACGCCAATTGAAGGATTTGGGTTCCCTATATTTAGGACATTTTAAAATACGTGATCTAAGGTCATCATTGATAACTATATTTACGTCACCTGTAACAACGTATCCAGCAGGACTATGGTTATAGGGTGAAGAAGGACATGAACACGATGGAGGATTATGTATCAGTTACTCGATATCCAGGCCATGTAAATTTTTTTTTGTAATTATAAAGATTGGAAGCAATAGTCGATATATATATTTGAAGGAAATATAAGTTGTAGTCTTTAACTTGAAATATGGTGGTGTTATGTCTTACTTTTTGTATAGTATTATTTAGAATTGCAGATTGTGCATTTTAGGTAAATTAGCAAATGTGTCAAATTTTGTATGACTAAATACATACTTCATTGTTCCAATTGTTTTAATGATCAAATTCTCATGCTTGAATTTCGCTTACTGACCATAAAGTCTGCTGTTTATGTTGAAGCTAAAATCTGCTGCATTTTGTTTATTTAGCTTGGGAGAGCCTGAGGTTTGATAGTTGTTTTATTTATGAAACTATGCTGTTTCCTCTGTGGGTTTTACTATTTACTCTGTATTTTCACGCACAAATTTCATTCTTGTTAAAGACTCAGTACTGTCCAGACGTTATTAAACTTAGAGAAACTGTGGCCGATCACAATGTAAATTTCATGAGTTTTCAGTTTATTGTCTTAAACATGTTAAAGCTGCAGTTTTAAAGTTAATGTAAAGCGACATTGAATGCCCTTGTAAAAGTTTATGTGTACCATTAGCGAATTAGCGAGTAAACTGTGTAATCTAATTTGTCATCACTGTAATTTGATCTAGTTCATTCAAACATTGTGTCTTTGTAGTAATTTTGTTTGTAGCATGTATTTGTATATTTGTAATTGTTTGTAACTGTTAGATTTTTACCAATCTCACACACACATCGTCACCTTTTGTAAACAGTAACACACTTAATTGCGCCTATAAGGATTCCCACCCCTATGTGTACTGTTGAGACAATAAAGTGACTGGTTAACTTGCTGTTATCCGTGTTTTCATGATTTTAATAAAAGTTACATGGAAGGATGTACAGTAAAAATATTACATTTGGCCAACCGGATACGTTCTTTGTGATTTCAGACGTCGGACGTGGATCACTACAATTAATTCGTCCATCATGAGTTCGGGTGAACAGCAATCTCTAACCAGGACACCTACGGAAGAATGACTTTCTTTATATATAAGAAACAACGGACATTATGAAGGGAAAATTAATAGTTTATGGTGCCGTTTTGTATCTTGTACACAAGATATTGAGGTATGTAAAAGGGACAAAACATCTCTAGAAAATATACTTATTGATGCCAATCACATACTAGTATTTAACGCATACACAAGTTAGTGTATTAGAATTTCTGAAATTTCTTGACAGACCAAAGACCTAGCAAAGTATTAAGGAAAAAGAAAGGTTTTGAAAAATCTTACCAGAGTAACATTCAAACAGTCGAAGAAAGATTGCAAAAGAAAGACATTTTGCACAAACTGACCGAATCTGATAAATTAGAAACAATAAGTCAGCAATCATCAAGATCGTCCCTGAGTTCAATTATTGTACAGAAGAAGAAAGAGACAGAAGAGGTTCGTGTGGGCGCTGACTACGCTAAAATGGAAGCTGAATTAAAGATAGAAGGCAGCTATGAAAGAACAAATACCTGTCCAGAATGTTGCTATGGAAAAGGAAAACGCAGAGTTAGAAGCTGACATTGAAATTCTGGTTTGCGAGAGGTTGCGGCGACCGAGGCAGCCCTAAAAACACTCGAAACAGAAGAAGTGAAATCTAAGAAATTATTAGATATTCCGTCAGTTCCGAAAAGGGAACTAACTAAATATTACGTGAATAAACTCCCAAAAGAATGTCATTTAAATCCGCACGCTGTACCATACATTCCGCGTCAAACCATGACTACTTGTCAACCAACAATCATGACCTCTTATCAAGGTCAGGTCGAACACCCATATTTATTTGTACAGCAGCCCATACTGTTCCACGGCGAAAATGTACGGTCATTGCAAAATACGCTATCTCAAGATCAATATAACGCTACAGCCGACCAAAATCGCTACAGACTTTACTCGTTTTTTACAGAAGAAAGATCTACTGTTATCTAGACTGTGCTGTTAAACAAATAAAGCAGAAATGTACCCATCTTGGAAATCAAGTTTTAAGAATGTTGTTCAAGAAATCAGAGCAATCGCCACCGAGAAAATTGATATGCTTGTGAAATATACCGGAGGCATATCTCAGAAGTACGTTCTTAGTCTGCGTGGAGCCCATACACAAAACTCGGCTCTAGGACTGACACGAATCTGGGAACGCTTGGATGATAGATACGGCAGCCAAGAAATGATTGACAGCGCTTTGAAAAATAAATTAGCATCCTTTCCAAAATTTACAAACAAAGACTTTAAGAAAATGTAAGACCTCGCTGCCACGTCTATCGGGATTGGCCCAATAATATGTAAACTGCCATGTATAATGCAAGAAAAGTCGACCACTGCTACATCTCAGTACAACAAAAAGCATGATATTTTACATCCGCCATTTACGACATTCTGCGATTTTGTTAGAGAGAAAAGCAAAATTAGAAACAACCCAGCACTCCAGTATGAATCACCAACTATGAGTCCAGCTGCTACACGAGAGAAACCAACTGAGAAACCTGGATTTCGAGTAACATCACGTAAAACGGATCTACAAGTTTCAGGCTCACCAGGGACGGTAAGCCCTATACAAAACACAGGGCATCCGCTCAACAAATGTTGATCGTTGCGTTCAAAACCAATTGCAATGGCAATAAGAAGAAAGATCTTCAAAGACAAGGGAATATGTTTTAATTGTTGTGCTGGCAGCAAACTGTCCCACTGCTGTTTCGTGTGACATTTGTA
This sequence comes from Saccostrea cuccullata, assembly GCF_032062105.1. Lineage (NCBI taxonomy): Eukaryota > Metazoa > Mollusca > Bivalvia > Ostreida > Ostreidae > Saccostrea > Saccostrea cuccullata. The sequence continues at coordinate 48,992 of NW_026938419.1, forward strand.
AAGCAAAAAAATCACCCAATAGCTCTACATGCAGTTTCAGATAGAACAGAGGTCAGACATCCCATGGCGGGGAGCGGACAGACAGCACTTTTGAAAATGATCAACAGAGCACTGGAGTCAACCATGCTGTACACAAATATGTGGGGACGTATTCTCCGACAAATAGTGCGCAAAAACAGTGTTAGTTCGCATGTACTCATAAAGTCGGCCATCTAAAGAGACAATTTTTTATGCTAAGATTGACAATCAATCAAATCAGTCCTTGGCAACACCAATTATCTGTTAATTTTTTAGAGAGAATTGCACTCAGAAATCAATGTACCTGTTGTCTACCTGTGCAGGTCAAACACGTTGTTCAGGTAGAAAATTAAAGAATGTCACGATTAAAGCATTTGACGGCAAACATAACTTCCGTCTTCCATCCGCTCTTGAGTGTGACCAGATCCCAGATGTTAGAAACGAGATACCAACCCCTGATTTGCATAATATTATCCGCACTTACAGGATATCACACCACACATTCCTCCTTTGAATCTCGATGCACAAATAATGCTTTTAATTGGCAGGGATATCATTGAAGCCCATCACGTCTCTCACCAACGCATCGGACCTCCAAAATTTCCATAAGCGCAGAAATTGCCCCTCGGATGGACAATCATCGGAGAAACATGTCTTGGCAAGGTACATTGTCCAAAAGCCGTTAACGTCTTGAAAACTAATTTTACAAATGAAGGTCGCGTTACGCACTTTAATCCCTGTATCAACTCGTTTGCCGTACGCGAGGAAAATCTGGACCAATCTGTCAAACTCGGAAATCTATTCTTAAGGACGGAATCCGATGACAAGACTGGACTGTCCACAGACGACAGAACATTCTTAAAGATCATGAATGAAGGTTTCCACAAGGGTGAAGATAGTAACTGGTCAGCATTATTTCCCTTTCGCAATCGGAATTTCAAGATGTCTAATTATAAACCTCAAGCTATAAAAAGAGAGAAAACACTCAAGTCAAGCCTGAGTCGTGATCTTTTGAAGAGAGAACACTTCTTTGAATTCATGAGCGACATCCTTGACAATGCATATGCCGAAAAGCGCCATTAATCCCAGAAGAGAGTGAGCCCTGGTATCTACCAATATTTGGAGTTTATCATCCTCGTTAGCTAAATCAATTGCGTGCCGTATTCGACTCTTCAGCTAAGTACGGAGGAGTATCGTTGAATGACACACTTCTTAAAGGCTCAGATCTCATTAACAGTCTTTTGGGAATTCTAGCAATCATGGGAGATATTCAACCGATGATCCACTGTTTCAAAGTGAATGAATGGAAATCATAGAGACTTTCTTTGTTTCCTGTGGTATGAGGACAATGACTTCAGCAAACCGCTGACAAAATATCGCATCGATGCACATGTGTTTGGAAATAGCCCTTCACCAGCAATTGCTACTTATGGACTCCGTAAAATTGCAAAAATCAGCAGAGAAAATTATGGTGAAGATGTGAAAAACTTCGTGTGCAGGAATTTTACGTAGATGATGGACTGACTTCATTACCAACATCTGACATGGCAATAAATCTAATGAAGAGGACCCAGTCCGCACTACAAACGATTGGGAATTTCTGCCTACTGAAAATCGCTTCAAACTGTGAAGAAGTAATGAAAGCCTTTGGACCATCTGATCTCGCTAAGGATCTTAAAGACCTTGACCTGTCAAATGATTGACTTCCTGTCCAAAGAAGTCTTGGACTCAGCTGGGACATTATGTCAGATAGTTTAATCTTCCAATTTGCTAATGATATTAAGCCATACACCAGACAAGGAGTATTGTCAACAATCAACAGTGTGTATGATCCTTTGGGTTTTCTTGCACCACTACTTATTCGAGGCAAGCTCATACTAAGAGAATTAACAACAGGAAACGTCGATTGGGATAAAAATTTAATTGAGTCTAAATATGAAAAATGGTAAACTTGGAAAACCTCTTTACAAAATTTGGTGAAGGTTAATATCCCACGAATGTGCATTTCAACAGCATTTACTACCGCAGAAGACAAGAAATTTAATACCTTCTCAGATGCATTATAAAAAGCTATCGTTTCAGTTAACGTTGCGTTCCTAGCCTCAGACAAGCATTCGAGCGTTGGATTTGTCCTAGGTCAAGGTCGAGCAAACCCATGGACACACCATCCCAAGATTAGAGTTAGGCGCAGCTGTGCTAGATACGAGAATTGGTCAGACAATATCTGATAATCTTGATATACCGCTAAACAGCATACAGTAACACACAAGGTGGTTCTTGGATACATTTGCATTATAAACGTAGATTATACACTAATATCAGTAACAGAGTGGCAAAAATCCGTCAACTATCTCATTCGGCACAATGGACCTATGTGCTCACAGACATAAATCCTGCGGACTTAGCTACATGTACCAGATATATTTCATCAGCAAGAAGAGGGTGTACATAGGTCTTGTCTGTTACCCAATCCTTATTGTATCATTTGATAAAATATGTTTAAAGTATTTCATCAGCGGATTTGCAGCAAAGCTCCTGGCTGTTGGATTCTAGTCATCTACTCAGAGAAGAGCCAAATGAGGAGACATTCGAACTTCAGAATCCAGAAGAGGATAAAGAAATTCGATCCGAGATAACATGTGCTAAGTCAATAGCAACAAAGAAATCTTTGCTTGGAACACAACGTTTTGAACGTTTAAAAGGGACTTTGCTTATGTTTAACGATTTTTAAGCGCTAAAAATAATCCCCTAGAGAAAGACTGTCTTCAAACAATAAAGGAGGCAGAAAATTTGCCAAAAGAAAGCAGAATTGTTAATTTCGACCCTTTCATAGACGAATATGGATTAAAACGGGAAGGCTGGAGACTCCGTCATGCAAAAATACCAGCTGATGAAAAACATCCAATTTATAATTCCATGGAAACAATATGTAGCATTATTGCTAAAACATCAAAATCACGAGAAAATTAAACATAAGGGTAGGCACTTTTCCTCTGGTGTGATACAGTCAGCTGGCTATTGGATAATAGGTGAGAAGCGACAGGTATCGCGAGTCCTACAAAAATGCGTTATATGCCGAAAACTACGGGGTCAGAGCGAACAACAGAAGATAGCAGAATTGCCAAAAGATAGAATTACTCCTGGACCACAATTTACCAACGTTGGTAAATTGAAATTTTTGGGTCTTGGTCTATCGTAACAAGACGTGGTGGAGCAGCAAACTCAAAACGCTGGGCTATTATTTTCACTTGTTTGACAACAAGAGGCATTCATCTGGAGGTAGTGGAAGATGTAAGTTCTTCTTCGTTCAACAATGCTTTGAAAAGATTCATTGCGATTAGAGGGCCAATAAAAATAATCCGCCTAGATTGTGGTACATATTTTGTAAGGACTGCAAAAGAGCTGATGTTCGATTGCTTCAATGTAGGAGATATCCCAGTGAAAACATATCTAAATGATAACAGAATTCAATTGATCTTCAATGCTCCGCATTCATCTCATATGGGAGAGAATGATTGGTGTCACCAGACGAATCCTAGATTCGATGATGTTACAACACTGCGGAGACTTTACCCATGATGTTCACGTAACTTCCTTAGCAGAAGTTTGCGCAGTCATCAACTCGAGACCACTTTCAGCGATATCAACAGATCCAGAAGACCCATCTTCTTTTTGCTCGTCATTGGTATTTACACAAAAACGAAACGTCCTTCTGTATCCAGACGTATCATTTGGAAAGCTACCTACAGAGTTTACAGTCGCGTCACAAATGTCCGACGACAGAAGGAACATAGAAATTGGCGATATAGTGCTTCTCAAAGACTCTCAAGTGAAACGCACAGAATGGCTTATGAAACTTATCATGAACGTTTTCCAAAGTTTAGACGAAAAGTCCGCAAGGTCAAGGTGCAGGTTTTGGGAAAACATCTGATACATGAAAGACCGGTGACTGATTTTTGTTCAGTAACTGAATTGGTTGTCCTAATTGCTAGTGATGAAAAGTGATAGCTTTTAGAATTTGATGAGGATGTTGAGGTAACGAGCAATATTCAATCTCACAGTCCATAAAACAATACAAAATAGGAGCAGAGCAAACACGGACCCCCGAAACATCAGAGGTTGGATCAGGTGCCATGGAGAAATGAGCATCTTCTGCTGACCGGTCAGCAATTATCAGAGGGGGGTTGTAATGTCTTACATTTTGTACAGTATTATTTAGATTTGCAGATTGTGCACTTTAAGTAAATTAGCAAATGTGTCAAATTTTGTATGACTAAATACAAAGTTCATTGTTCCGATTGTTTTAATTATCAAATTCTCATGCTTGAATTTCGCTGACTGACCATAAAGTCCCATCTGCTGTTTATGTTGAAACTAAATTCTGCTGCATTTTGTTTATTTAATTTGGGAGGGCCTGCAGTTTGATATTTATTTCAATTATGAAGCTAAAGTGTCTCCAGTGTGGGTTTACTATTTAGTTTGTATTTTCATGCACAAATTTCATTCTTGTACTGTCCAGACGTTATTAAACTGTGGCCGATCACAATGTTAGTTTTTTGAGTTTTCAGTTTATTGTTTTAAAGCTGCAGTTTTAAGGCTAATGTAAAGCGACATCAAATACCTTTGTAAAAATCGATGTGTACTTTTAGCGAGTAAACTGTGTAATCTAATTTGTCAGCACTGTAATTATGTTGGGGAACATTATTGTTTTTACTCTGTTTCTTCTTCTTCTTATTATTATTAATTTTCTTCTTTCTGGGAAAAATCTTTTTCGCGAGTGATCTTGTAAACTACACATCCGACTTAGGTGAAACCTTTTTAGGGTCAGTAGGCATGTTATGTAGATTTGCAAAACGAAGGTCACTTTGAGCGCACGTGAAATGAGGAATATAATGGATATAGCCCTAATTTTTTTTTATTTTTTGAGGAAATGTTTTGAAACTCATAATGTAAGGATCTATTAGTAGTGTAGACAAGATGACATGATCAAAAAAGCAGGATCTCAAGCGCATGCACGTTCGCTCCGCTCTGATTGGCTGAAATTAAAGTTTCAATATCTTTCTTATTTCTGGACAAAATCTTTAGAAATTTTGAACATAACCATACATTATGAAGATCTGTAGAATGATTCATTTAGTGGAGCGGATAGTGGGGAAAATATTTCACTTGCGGATACAAGCACTAAATTTTGCAGGAAGGTTCTTTGACTATTACTGAAATAAGAAATATCGTTGGCCATTCAAGTTTCGGGCAAGCGTCATTAACGCTATTCGCATCAGTGATTGTACATGATGACAACAAATTCTTCCGCTGCATTGATCAGAGGTTTGACAAATTGTTACAAGGGGTGCTTCAGAATTGGATTGGAATATTTTTTTTGCGTTCTCAAACATATTCATGACCTGTCATGCTGGGTTTTTTTTTACCTTTCCAAACAAAGGCCGACCTGTATCACAACCCGAGAATGCATGAAAGAATGGTAATGCATTTGATATGGTTTCAGTGATTTAACATCATAAATTTTATTCATCTCAAACCCTAGCTGCAGATCTGTAGCTTTATGGTTTTTTATAGTAGTCTTGACCATAACCTATAACGCTACAGATCTGCAGCTACTCAAACCCTTGCCCTTTCAAAATACCATCCATTACTGATCCACATCTAATTCATCAGAAAGAGTTACATTAATAACAACAAGGTCTGTATCCGAACTAACCATGTAGATTGATCTGCGCTGCTACCACCCGGTGCTGCATGTTTAGCATGAAAGAACATACAGGTGTCAGCTTCATCATGTTTGCAAAGCGGTATAAACTTGGTATCCATAGCTTTGCTTATACTGACATTTTTACTTTTTACTACAATGATAGTTGCCTCTGTAATCGCGAATATAATTGTGTCTGCTACATGTAACATCCCCCAAATTCAGTTTTGTTCTTGCCACACTGAAGGAAAGTGTTCCATGAATTTGGTGGTCTAGTGTTCCCAGTAACTTTTCGTCTAGACCCATGTCACATTTCTTTACAGTTTCAGCCTTAAAACTATCCTCTCTCTGAACAAGGAAGATAGTGTCTACCCTCAAATTACCTTTTACTAGAGAATTAATGTGCAGAAGGATAATGACATTGGCATATTAGTTACAATTTCAGGTTGTTTTGAATTGACTAATGTCGCACTGTCAATTACAAATGCAGTTTCAATGATATAACTGCCAGTACATTATTTGGCAACTCTTTACCTACTTCCAAAATAGGCATCAATTGAGATTTAAAAAAAAAATGTGAAAGAGAGAGAGAGAGAGGTATCCTGGTTTTCATGATCAGAAAATTCTTGTACATCGCATTGCCTACTGTGACAGAAAATAAATAACATTGGAAAACTACTATAGTAAGAATCAGAATTTTGTTTGGGATGAAATATGAGAAATTTATCCTTCTGAACAAGTTCATAAGACCTTGATTATCACCTTCACATACTCTTCAAAGGAATACCCAATAAGGTTCTTTCCTAATGTATCCCTTTTAAAATATTTCATCCCGCAGTTTCAGGTTCGATAAGAACTATAAAGATCCATCAACTCTTCCTCAAATGGATTACCCATTTCCAAAAATATACATGTAGACATAGCCCGATTTACTCGTGAAAAAAACATTCTTGAGCAGCTTGACTTTCTTCGTGATGTTTTTCTTCTTCTCGTGAACATTTCAACATATTCATGTCAACTCTTTAGTAAGTTACAATAGCATTGTTCTGCTCATTGGCTTGACCAATGGCAAAGTTTGAAAACTTATTTTTTCTAAGTAAAGATTCCTTTTCTCATTTATCACTAAGCATATGTCCGGGTGCTTTGACATTGCACCTAAAAGGTGAAATGGTACCCATCGAACATATTTGATGTGACTAGCGGCAATTACTTTGTAAAGCCTTAAATCTGATTCTCTGCAAGACCTTACAAAAGAAAGACGAGTTCCAACAGAATGTTTACCAAAATTTAACAAAATTTTACTTGTGAAATCTTTTTTTTTGTTCTGAACTCCAAGAAAAATAGATCATCTATTTCAATTTCATCCCAATTTTTGACTTCCTTTGCATTTTGGTCTGCCTTTTTTTGAAGACGTACAGGCAGCAGGCAGTTATTTGACTATCTTGTCTTATTTTAGCAAGATCAAAAAATGGTAGAAAAGACTCAGCAGTTCAAGAATATGCAACTTCTGCTTGAATTAATGCTGTCATCCAGCCGCTTCTTTTCAACAAATCACCAAGCAGTTTTTAAGCTGCAATTTCAATAATCAACCCCTTGAACATATTGACAACATATCTATCTTCACCATAAATTTCTGGTCATTATCATCGTATCTGTTGGTTAGAAGCTATCACAGGCGATTGTTTTGAATTTTAAAAGGATGGTGCTGACTTCACAGTCCTTGGCATTCTTCATTGTGGATAGCGAATGGTTACCTGTTGTTTTATGTCATAAATACAACATTGATTCATTACCTTTTTTAACGTTCCTTAAAGGATTATTTCACTCATTAAAATTAAAGGTTGCTTGAAAGAATATTTCATTCAGTGTTATTTTATGTTCTCTGAAGGATTATTTCATTTATTGAGATTTCACGTGCGTTGGAGGAGATTTTCACTCCATAACATTTTATGTTTCTTGAGGAATTATTTTACTTATTAAGGACTGAAGTACAAAATTTTTCTTGGTTTTAAGGCCCACCTTAAAGGGAGGGAACGCCTGCAAGGCTTTTTGTAAAACATCTGTTACAAGTTTTTAAACAATGGCTTCTTGTTACTGTGATAATGTCGTTAATTTCTACCATAGGGAACGATATTTAGCGTTATAAGAAAATCGTGTTGTCTTTATATTTATAGTTTTTCAGTTAGAATATGATTTTATAGTCTTTATAAAATATTTAAAAATATTTAAGCGGCCAATGTATAATTAATTTGGTTGTAAAAGAATGTATGTGAGGCCAAACTACCTGAAAATGTCGCCATTTTGTTTTAGTGGCGGCCATCTTGAAAATGGCGGAAATCGCGGTGGCCAACGATGTTTTTAGATTTAGTAGTATCAGATAGACATTTGTACCGAATTTCATGCTTGTATCCACAAGTGAACTATTTTGCTGAAATTTTGATCTAAGCCGCTACACTAATTATAATTATCCTAAAAGTAAAAGCATGCGCATACACGTGTGCTGCAATCTGATTGGCTGAAACTTTAAACGCCTATTACTATTTTGGTTCTCAACCAAACAGGATGAAATTTAGAATATGAATAGGCATGATGGATTCCTACATTATGCTACTATAAAAAATTGAATGCAAGGACATGCATGCACGTGCACGTGCACAATACGTAAAATGACCAATATGTTTATGTTTTTATGATTTTTTTATTGATTCTCACGATATAAAGATATGTTAAAGGTTTGGACTACATGCCATGATTACCTGCATGTGCATGCACCTGCAATACCTTAAATGACATATAGTTGATGTAATTGTAGCTTTTATAATTCTTTGATGAAATCCTTCGATACTGAGCACATTTAAAAAAAAGTCTTACAGGAAAATGGCACAAAAAAGGAGTTGGGGAGCGTTTTGGAAACATCTGTAACGATCCCCGTTACAATTAGAACTAGTTTGATCGAGTTCATTAAAACATTGTGTCTTTGTAGTAATTTTGAAGCATGTATTTGTACATTTGTAATTGTTTATTTTAGCTTTTTACCAATCTCACACACACATCGTCACCTTTTGTGAACAGGGACACACTTACACCTATTAGGATCAGCGCCCCTATGTGTACTGTTGTGACAATAAAGTGACTGGTTAACTTGCTGTTATACGTGTTTTCATGATTTTAATAAAAGTTAAATGGAAGGCATTACAGGAGGAATACAAGACTGGACACTTGTGATTAAGAATATTACAAACTTATAAGAACCGCCTCGATTCCTTTATTGGCATATCGAAGTTTAAGGAAAAGACGGATTGATTTAACTGCATTTCCTTCAGTAAATCGTGGGAGACTAAAAATCTATGATTTGTAATATCCATAATCACAGATCCGAGCCTATATTCTGGTATCGAGAAATCAAAAATTGGGCTTTCCTCGGCATTTTAAAGAATACTTTTTAAAAGTTTCAAAGGGACAGAGTAAAGTTTGGTCCGAATCTGATGTAGACCTAACTGTTGATGTACATAAGGTAGTAATGAATCAAAAGAGACATGGCATAATAAAGGTTTATTGTAAGACCGATGCCTATGACTATGCTTACCTCTCTGTGTATGGTTAAAAAGTCCCATAAAATTTACATTTTCAAACTGGGAACTGGAAAGATTTTCAACACTATCAACATCCATAGGGAAAAGCTGTCCCTAGTTTTCTAATCCAAAATTCTTCTCCTTGTCGACGGAGAGGTGTACTCAGTAATGGGCTGTTTGTGTGGTAATAAATCTTTTCGAAAATTCTAACTTTCATAGAAATAGAACAATCAGGTAAATAAAAATGTTTGTATAAAAGCTGCTGACCCCCTTGATTTATTTGAAATCAATTACCTGATTTTCTTTTATTACGTGGTCCTTGGTTTCACCAACATAAACAAGTCCACACAGATTACATTCTATTCCGTAGACAACCTTAGAAAATTTGCAGTTCAGATTCTCCAAAGTTTTGGTAAAGAAGCCTTGTGCAGTAAGATTGCTGGTGAAAGAAGTGTTTGTTATAATTATCAAAATTTCACAAGTTTTAAAGTTTTTTATAGAACATTTTGAAACAGAAGACATGGGATCGGAAAAGGAATCTTCAAATATATCTGTAATAGAAACCTTACATTCCTTCAATTTGTTGTATGAATTATTGATTTTAAACAAAAACTGGGGACCTGAAGACTGTACATATGGCATATGTTTAATATCCCTGAGGGGCATTGAATGAACTCCTTGAGTCTGCGTCCCTTATAAGCTCAAAGGAGTGACGCCTTTTTATACCAGGCGACGCGCATGCAAGTATTATTTCGTTATTCTGTGAACTCATGAATGAATAAGTACCGAACGACAAGTTTCCTCGAGGACAGACTGTCCACCAGCAGAGAAACATGTTTGGTGGTTAAAATGAATCGTATGAAGATAACAAACAATACAAAATAGGAGCAAAGCAAACAAGGACCTCCAAAATATCAGAGGCGGGATCAGCTGCCATGCTTGAGTGAACATCCCCTGCCGACCGGACACACTCGCAGTGTACTCCTTGTCATGATCGGGAAATAACCGAAAAATCCGTCTTCAATTCAGTGTATAAATAATGGACTAACAATTAGTTAGTCAGCATTTGACTCAATGATAAATTGTATTTGCTGACAAGGACCATAGAATTTAAGATATGACGACTTTAAACGAGACTGCTAATATTCATATTTCATCAACTTGTTTGTAAATAATTTACATCGTTTTATCTGGTTGTTTCAGACAGCATAGTAAATAAGTGTCAACTGGCAAGTAGCAAATCAAGGATTTAAAGATGAGTGATAAAAATAAAATGAATTCCAAGCATCTGTCAGTCAAACACTTGACAGAAATTGACAGAAAGCTCGTCAATAATAGACAAATCAATTTACTTCGCTCGCATGGCGCAGTGGTAGGAGCGTCTGCTCTAGAGTCACGGCGTAAGGATTTAATCCTTAAATTCTATGTCGCGGGTACGAATATTTATGTGGGAAGTGGAGACCGGTCCTTAGGATGAGACTGTAAAATCAAGGTCCTTTATCGCAGTAGGTGCTAGCACGAAAAATATCCCTTGCTGCTCAATGATTCTTATTGCCGAGTATAGAAGAAAATTTGCAGCAGCTCCCCATCGGCAAATGTTGGCGTCTCCATATGAGTGAAAAGTTCTCGAGAGGGACGTTAAACAACATACAAAAAAACAACCAAATTGACTGACACTTTTTAGGTCACATGAGTAAACTCAGGTGACCTATGGCTGTTTTCGTCCGTCGTCGTGCGGTGTGCGTCGTGTGTTAACATTTGAACATTTGTAGCTTCTCCTCTGCAACCACTCAACCAATTTCCACGAAATTTGGCTTAGCGCATCAATGCGTAAAGGGGAACAAAAATTGTGAATTTCATGGTCCCTGCACACCTTGGGCCTAAGGAGTGGGGCCAATACCACTAAAATTAATGTAATCTTTAAAAATCTTCTTCTTACACTTACTCAAGCAGTCAAACTGTTAGCATGGATGTGATGACCATTGAGTCCTCTACCAAAATTGTGAAATTCATGGCCCGAGGGTCAAAGGTTCTAGTGCTAGTGCGGGACTCTATTGATTGTATAGTGAAAATGCATTATTTATTTGAAAATCTTCTTCTCTGCTCCTGGGTATTAAATAAACTAAGTAAGTACCTAGTTATGATGAGCAAGAATATCTCTTCCAAAATTGTGAACTTTATGGCTTCCAAAATTGTGAACTTTATGGCCACAGGGTCAGGAGTTCTGGTGTTAGGGCGGGGCTCTATTGATTGTATAGTGAAAATACATTAATTCTTTGAAAATCTTCTTCTCTGCTCCAGCTGGGTATTAAACAAACTTACTAAGGATATAGTTATGATGAGCAAGAGTGCTTCTTCCAAAATTGTGAATTTTTTGGCCCCAGGGTCAGGGGTTCTGGTGTTAGGGCAGGGCTTTATTGAATATATAGTGAAAATACATTAAATCTTTGAAAATTTTCTTCTCTGCTCCTGGATATTAAACAGATGAAATATCTACATAACTATGATGAGCAAGGGACATTCTTTCAGAATTGTGAATTTCAGGACCCGGGGGGGGGGGGTGGTGGGGCTCTTCTTATATGATGAAAATGAATTGTTTGAAACCTGCTCCATAGTCTTAATCAAACATTTCTAATAAGCAAGGTTGCCTTTTCCAAAATAGTTAAATGTGTGGACCAATGGTCTGTTCACGTGTGGTAGGGGCACTACTGATTATTGCTAAATATTACTGATTACATGTAGTCAAAATGTATTTTTTTTTTGTTCCCCTACTTTGTCTATGGGTATTAAGTAACCAAAGTAAGCATGCAAAGTGTATAGTTATGATAAGTAAGGGTGTATCTTTCAAAATTGTGAATGCTATGACGTCTAGTTTAAAACATGAATCAAATTCAATTGCTGGAAAGTTGTTGCATGATGCTCAGGTGACCTATAAGTTCCATGGACGTCTTGTTTTTCTAGTTTAAATTTAGAATTTAGGGGAAAATGTAGTTGCTATCATTAAAGCAATAGATCATATACCTCCTAAAGATGCCAAATAATACATTTGAAATTTCTACTACCACATGAATAGTTGCATTTGAAAATTTGTCTCGTGAATTTTGTGGATTTTTTGAAAGACTGTGTACATTGAAAATTTATGAACTTCAGATACTGAAGATATAAAAAGAAGGATATAACGATATAGCCTACAAGGGTCAAATTGGAATAGGAAGGGAAAAAAAGTCGTAATAACCACTTTTTAAGCCGAGATAAAAAGTCGTAATAACGAGATAAAAAGTCGTTATTACGACAATCTTAAGTCGTAAAAACGAATTTTTATCTCGTACTAACGACTTTATTTAGGCGTACATGTAATAACAACTTTTTATCTCGTTATTACGACTTTTTATCTCGAAGGAGACCCTATACATACATATGCAATAGTAGAACCCCCAGTAGATTAAAACTCATGCTAATAAAAGTAATATCAACATTATATTGATTTTCAAGGAATATTTTAAGGCGTATTTCCTATGGGCGGCCTTATCCTCGCTGCGAACCCGAATTTCTCTTACTGTGCACGGTTTTCTATTTAGAAACGCAATAGCATCGCTTGTGGATAATCAGTCGTGATGGCATAAATTTACAGGCAAGTTTTTTTTTTAAACCTCTGCCTTAAGAAGCTAAATAAATTAAAGCAGATTCGTGAATTGCACCAAACTGGTGTAAGCCAACAGTTAGACCATAATTATTTTAGCTTGATGCAAAAGATTAAATTTGTTTCAAGAGAAGTCGAGAATACTGCATGTACTGGTAAGTTATAATGTTGACAAATATACACAAACGATCGTGTTACACGAACGATTCCTCACGATTAACGTACGATTAAACCTGGATTTTGCGTTTATTTACAATTTCTACTGCAACAAAGAGACTGGGACAACTGTGAGTCCAGACTCCAATCAACAGGCCACAACAACGTCCATTCTTTTGTGAAAACTCAGCAGGAATGCAGCAGTGGCCAAAGCAAAGTGAATAAACGATCAGCCATGCAACTCCTGCCCCAGGTTGTCTCGCCAGATGACCTCGACGTTTCAGAACTAAAATACAATTACACAAGCCCAGGCAATATTTTCTACCTGATCAACTTTCACTTGTTCATGTTCCTTCAGGACCTTCCTAAGACTACATTCCTTTTAAATTTCCTACGCTAAATGCGTGTGCACTGCTATTCATGCTTACATAGTACCCATAATTACCAGGGCAGGAGAAATATGTGATTGATGTCACTCGTTTCTCGATAAGCAGATATTCTAACTTTTCTGTGTTACTTGTCTGCATAAAAATGACGTTATAGTTGATTAAATGACGTAAATATAATTCATATTTTAAGATTTTTTTTCAAGTCCTAAAATAGATGGAAACATGAAAACTAAAAAGAAATAAACTATTTCTTGAAATTTTCTTACAGTAATAATAACGAGGTACTTGTCAAGGAGATACATGTAAATACCTAACGCAAAGTCAAAAACTACTGCGTATACATTGAATCATGATTTTTGTTCGTATTGTATTCTAAGCGTGTATTCTATAATACTTGAAATATTGTAGGTAATTATTCATGAAAAATCTTCAATGGGGCAAATTGTAAAAGTTTTGGTAAGGTTTTATTCTTTGAATTTACTTTTAAGCTTCAATACTGTTCGTTATTTCCATATTTCATTACATAGGAAAATGAGGAATAATTATTAACTAGTATGTGACAGGAGAGTAGGATTCTAAAAGTACTTTTTTTTCTCAGGCATGTTTTACTTAATTGTATTTACAAACAAACATGAACTATTCACGTTGTAGTAATGGAAGCTTTCATTTTTCATTAAGGCATCATAAATTTACTTTTTAAAATTTATAGCCATAATGCAGTGCTTCTTTTAGCCTAAGACTCACTGACGTTCATGCAATTGATAATTACGGTAAATGTGTTATCCGTGGTTTTTCTGATTAATCAAAGTAACACATTACCAAAAAGTATAAATGTGTCAAATAATTATCTGGGTGCAGATACTGCATAATGAAAGATATATTTTTTCTAGACGAATGTTTACGACAGACCTAAGTGAAAAGTAAAGATAAAGAACAGAAATCATTTACAAAGTAAATTAAACAATTCAAATTGTGAGCAAAGCAAACAGGGATTTCTGAAAACAGGTTTGGATTCAGGTACCATAGAGGAATGAGTATCCCCTGTTTACCAGTCACATCTGCCTTGCGCTCTTTGACATGATCGAGTTAACAGGAAAGCCAAAGACAGTTTCGTGTGAAAATCGTCTGAAAGACGTTAACATTCGACTTAACGATGCATTGTTTTAAACAAGGTATTAAAGTGCATGGAAACAAAGATTTTTGTGTATGTGCAATTCAACTTCAAGTGAATGGATCTTCTTATCAAGTATTTGGGACAAGAAAAACACACATGCTATAAGTTTCATGACATCAAAAATAAACAACATTCCAGGAGGACTGTAGTGAATGTGAAAAAGATTAGATAAACGTTCACTGACACAACAAAGTTGATGAAAAACCGTTTTGCAGCTAATGATTTTTAAATCATTATTTTTGCATATTCATTTCCATGTGTGCGCCAAAAGAAAGCATTGATATTGATTTAACATTTTCGCACAAATGGGCATGAACACAGTTTTAACTGATTTTTTTTTTACCAATTTTAATATTTAAGATTCCGATCTAAGGCAATTCTAATGTTCAGCAAAAATTTGAACATCATTTGTTGATTTACAAAGGATAAACAGAACATTGGATTCTACAAAATGTAAACAAGACACGTGTCTAATATTTGTTTAGATATGGAAAATATCAAAACGGGATTCATCAAATCACTAGAAACTGTCTAATCGTATTTAAAATTATTTTCTTTATTTAAAAAATCTGCTTTGAATGAACCCATTTTAACCTATTAAACTTATGTTAACAAAAACATGGCACAGGCCTTGTTTACATAACAAAGTCTGGGAGCTCTTAATCTGTCCTGTATATCGACAACTGAAAAATCAAATTTTGATGATCATAATAAATACCTTAGTTCAGTTTTTGTAAACATAAAAAATAGAAAAAATTAACTTTGAAATTTTTAGCTGAAACGGTGTCCATGCCCCTTTAACAAAGAAGGGTTATCCATTTCTTAAAATTTAACCATGGAGATTCAGCATAATGAAAATCACAGAGTTCCTCCGACAAAGTGTTGGAATTCTGATGGGGACTTATTGTTGTCCTTTTATAGATAACTTGTTTCATATTCCTATGAAGCAAAACCTTATTCAAAAACGTCTACAGCAAACGTCGTTTAGTACGAACACGGATATAGTCAGGCGGCATAACTAAATTTTTTAAAGGAATTGTGCATTTTGTGATAAAAGCGTAGAATTTTGTATGTAAGTAGAGTAGTTCATTACAAACATATTTGGATATTGGGCCACTCCAATCGGTACCTTTTATGACCTTGACGGTCGAGTTTCAAAATGGCTGACAAATGCAAACATTCACAAGTATATTTTCTTTTAAAAGTTTAAAATAAAAACAACTTTACGATATTTATAAATGTACGTACGTTTGCACATGTACTATGATTTAGAAAAAAATGTTAACGCTGAAGTTTCGTCAACTCATCGTCGCCTGCGCATGCGTGACACAGTGGTTTGCGCGTCTGCTCTAGAATCGCGAAGTAAGGAGTTAATCCTTACGTCGCGGGTTTGGTTTATGTGGATGTAAGAAGCTGGTCCTTCGGGATGAGACCGTATTTAAACCGAGGTACCGTGTCGCAGTAGCTGCTCGCACAAAAAGATCCTTCCCTGATCGATGGCTCTGAGTGCCGAATATAGGACAACATTTCCACCGGCAAGTGATGGCATCTCAATATTAAAAATTCTCGATAGGGACGTTAAACAATTGACAATCAATCAATCATAAAACTCATCGGTGCCTAGTATGTGCCAGCTGTAGCTATTTATAGTATAATCTTTCTAAACTGACTATACTAAAAATCTATGATAGAATCAAAAAAAACACCTTATATTGTTTTAAAAAGACATTTACGACCTATCTTTAACTAAATATGCCGGGCAAAGACAAAATGCCAACCCTTAAAAATTGACTACATTAATGTTTGATTAACTTGCAGAGTTCAACTTATACCTGTTGTTACTATTTATAGTAAAATTGAACTATCATTCGGCACTACTTATTCAGTCATAGGATGGCCATGCAGATTGAATGAAAATCAACATAAAACATCATTGCCAAATTAATTGTGTTAAATATGTAACGCTTAACAAAATTAAACTATAGTAACTAGTATATTTAATATATTGGTATATAATTTTATTAAAATTGTTCAGTAGCCTTATGCATAAGACAAATACATTCATAATAAAGTTTGAAAATGTCTACTAAGGATTTTAAACTTGTTGATTGTGGATCCGTAGCCCCTTCTTCATCAAAAGAAGGTTTTCCTCATACAAATTGGAAATTGTGCATGATTTGCCAGGAAGAAAAAGCAGAGGTGCTAACAAGTCGTAGTACAACCGAAGAGAAAGAATTTCAGAAGTGGCTATATTTCTTTGGCTAAAAACTTGGCTAAAAACTTGACGGAATTCCAGAATCTAGGGCAATTACCGTTTCATTTAGAGAGACTCGATGAAGGGCATGGAATTGAGGAAACTATGGTTAAAAACAGTGCGGTGTACCATCAATCATGTAAACTCAGATATAACAATACAAAGTTAGAAAGAGCGCAAAAGAGATCACTACAAACAAACAATGAGAGTGAAAATTTGAGCAACGTAAGCAAGCGTTCAAAGCCTCAAAGTCCCGCCAACAGGATTGAAAAGGCAAAATGCTTCTTCTGTGAAAAATCTGATGGCACAGGTGATTTGCATGAAGTAACAACGCTAGAGATGGACAAGCGGGTAAGAGACAGTGCTGTTTATCTTGAAGACACCGATCTTTTAGCAAAACTTAGCCCTGGGGACATGGTGGCCCTGGAGGCAAAATATCATACAAAATTCTTAGTAAGCCTATACAACCGAGTGAGAACGGCAAAAAAATAAAGTGTGCAGGGGTGTTGACAAAAGGGAGATAATGGAAGGTATTGTTTTTGCTGAGTTAGTGATGTACATTGAAGAAGCTGTACTAGATGAGGAAACTGCACCAGTTTTTAAACTTGCTGATATTGCACAAATATACATGTCCAGAATGAAACAACTTGTCATCATTTTTGATACCAGGGTTCATACGACTCGACTCAAGGATCGCCTTTTAGCTCATTTTACATATATGCGGGCACAGAAGAAAGGTAGAGATATTTTGTTGGCATTTGAAGATGACATCAGTAATGCCCTGGCTAAAGCATGTCTATTTTGACAAAGACAGGGATGCAGTCCACCTTGCAAGAGCAGCACAAATTGTTCGACGGAATATGTTTGAGGACAGTAAACCTTTTACTGGGTTCCAAGCAGGATGTCAATAAGACTCTGTGCCACCCACTTTACTGGCTCTTGTCAATATGATACTTGAAGGTCCGATCATCAGTGATCAGATTAAAGAGCAAACGCGTCAAACATAAACAGGGAATTTTAAAATCCACAAGCTCAGGAGACGCCAGTTCCTGTTTATACTAGTTTGATGCTGCATATATTTGGGTATATTTCTTAAAAAAGAAATGTTATGACCATTTTATTTCATTCAAACATTTTATTTTTCTTTAAAAGATCCAGAGAGTGTTTTTGTTATTTGTATACTATGATAATGAATTATTTCGAAAGAGATTTAGGTAAATTTCAAATATAACGAAAAATTCTTGCGGCCATTTTGTAAAATGGCTGTCATGTCCGCCATGGCGTGATTCTGCGATGGCCCAATATCCAGATTTGTTTAGACAATAAATGTTTTTATTTGAACAAAAATTGGTGCTTTTATCATAAAATGCACAAGTGGTTGTCTATGCCGCCTGACTAATATAGCGAATTCACGGATATAGCAAAGTTTTTTTGGATCCCCAACTGTATGAATTTTACGAATTCCTTATATGGATATAATTTAATTTTACTTGTAATACGTCATTTGATTGGATAAAAGATTTTATCCATTTTGTATAACATAACTTGCCTACGTCACAATGAGTTACGTCAAAAAACGTATTACTCTGCTTGACGTTACTTTTAAAATTTAATCAATGTGAAGCCTTATTCTGAGGTGGGGGGGGGATTATCTCATTGCCTGCATTAAAATTAAATTATAAGGAATGAAGCTTATTTCAACTTATATTATACGATAAAACAAAGCTTCGCGGTTTATAAAGCGTAAACTGCCCCAAGTAATGTTATATCGTATAATATAAGTTGAAATAAGTTTCATTCCTTAAATAATGAATTACGGATATAGCGAAGTTATCTTATAGGTCCCAGCGACTTAATTGTAACCGAGTTTTATTGTATATGAGACGAAGAAAGCATGTGGTGCGGTCTTCAACTTGACATTCAGATATATCGATGATGAATTATCAATTAACGATAGCTGCTTTTACTCATATATCGATTTTTATTCGATCGATCTCTGTTCGCTATCTTCACCATTTTCATGCTAGGACTTTTTAAGATTTCAACAATCAATGGTTGATTTCAGTAAAATATTCAGTATTTGATCATGGCAACACTATTCGGGGCAACCAAAAAAATATCTTTGCTTTTCACAAGTGTACAAAATCTTTATTGAAATTGGACTAAAATGCAATAGCAATATGTGCGTTGTGGAAAATATTAAAGAATTTTCTTTTTGTTAACCATTGCAAACTATTCGTCATAATCAAAAACTGATACATAGTATTAAAGTAGTCTAGCTTGTGTGTCAAGTTTTGTTGAAATTGATACAAAACTCACATAATAATCATGCCATTTTATATTTGAAAGCAAGCAACTTTTCACCTTGGATATCCCATCATTGTACAAACGACTCCGGCCTCTTTACTTCCCCAGTTATTCCCACATATTGTACCCCACATACTGGAATAGAAGACCTCGAGTCGACCATTGGACGGAGAGGACCCATCAGCAAGTCTAACCAAGCCATTGAGTGCAATGGGATCTAGACATTCACATACAAAATAAATATCAAAATAAAGCACATTAAGATCAATTTATTATCGTGAATATTTTTAACGAAAAAAAAAAATCAAACATAAAACGGGAATTTTAACCAAAATGCCCCAAACTTTTTTGATTCTGATGTTTGACATATTTTAAGGAATAAATCGAGTTTGTATTAAGAGAAACTTTAAATAGCTGTAATAATCTTAGTCAATTCTACATCTTAGTCGAATATTACAAATCTACAAATATAAGTTAATAATTTAATTTTACTTGTAACACGTCATTTGATTGGATAAAAGATTTTATCCATTTTGTATAACATAACTTGCCTACGTCACAATGGGTTACGTCAAAAAACGTATTATTTCGCCTGACGTTACTTTTAAAATTTAATCAATGTGAAGCCTTATTCTGGGGTAAAAATTATCTCATTGTGTGCATTGAAATTAAATTATAAGAAATGAAGCTTATTTCAACTTAATAATTATTATACGATAAAACAAAACTTGGGGTAGTTTACGCTTTTTTATAAACCGCTTCGCGGTTAAACACCCTTCCCCGCAGTCACGCATTTTAACGCATATACCATTTCCTATTTCTAACGCAAAATCACGCATTTACCGTTTCCCCGCAATCACGCATTTTCACGCACTTTAAAAAGTTCATTTAATCTTCAATTTATTGCCAGATTCCAACTATTTTATACTTGCTTGAATCTCATAAAATAAGAAAAGTTATTTTCTAATTAAAATATTATTTCAGAATATTATTTACGCTAACCTTTAGAGAAATGTGTACCCCGCTATAAAGTGCTTGCGGGGAAATGGTAAAGTAACATTTCTATGACGCGAGGATTCAATGTATGTTGCATAGCAATTCTGTAAGTTGTAAAGAGTAAACTGCCCAAAGTTATGTTATATCGTATAATTTAAATTGAATAAGCTTCATTCCTTAAAAACTCGGAAGATTTTCAACAAAATAAACACCAAGCAAAGAAATAGGACAGAAATATACAAATTATGAGTCAACAATTGACTGCCTTTTTTAGATTCATTTTACGATAATAAAATTATGTCACAATACCTTCAGTTCCTTAAACTGGACAAATTCAGTTTGAAAAGAAAGAGGTATAAACATTGGTCTAGTTTATTACACAAACCTGTTGATTTTTTTCTTTCAAAATAGTTATATTTCATCAGAAAGTAAACAAAAAAGGTACTAATTTGAATATTTTCTTACCTAAACATGAAACCCCAGCATCTTCCCTATGCCTACAGTTGTGAACGCCATGTATAGAGTGTGAGCACATTGTAATATCTGTTTCCTTTTCATTACAATTTACATTGTCTAGCCATATCATCCCTGTCCCTGCTCCAAAGTGAGAGAATGAATGTGCCGTGGCCATGACTCTTTAAAATAGATGTTATTGAAAATTATTAAAAGGCATACACTTTTAATAAAACTAAAACTATTCGTCTATGGCATCATGCAGCGTAATATTATGCAGAAGTTTGATGTCATTGGATCCACCGACAATAAATTAATTAGAGCAAAGTAAGGAAGTATTGTGAAGGTTAATGTGTGAAAATTACAGTTTGTAAGAAAATGCAAAGGTTACATTTCACATTTATTATTCCTTATTGGATATTCGATTCCATATCTATATAATCGTAAAATCTGCTGGGCACGTCCTTCTACGACAACCAGCATTATTTCGTCAATACATAGCGGAATCATCTATCCAGAAAACACTTTAATTTCTTTAAGTGTCCACAATATTGCACAAAAAGTTTACAAAAACACACCTATCATATTTCTTTGCGTTTTTAGTGGTATAAGTGAAGATTAAACAAGTTTATGTGCTCTATTTTTCATTGTATTGTAACTATACATGTACATCATTATATTTTAAATTTTAACGGAATCGCCCGAGACATGATTTATATATCTTTTCCGAGACAATACCTACCCAACTTGCAAAGAACAGAATATCTCGTATCTCGAATTCCGTTTAAAGATTTTGTTTAACCTGAAAAAAAAAAACCACATTTTGGACGATGCCGACAAATATCTATTCTAATCGAACCAAAAAGGATTGATTGATTGTATGTTTTTTAACGTCCCCCTCAAGAATTTTCCAGTTTATGGAGACACCACCACTTGCCGGTGGAGAGCTGCAAATTTTGTCTTATACTCGGCACTTATGGCCATTGAGCAAAGAGGGATCTTTTTCGTACCAGCACCTACTGCGACACGAGACCTCGGTTTATGCGATCTCATCGGATGGACAGATCTCCACATCCTACAGTGGGATTCGAACCTGGAACATAACTTAAGGATCAACTCCTTACTTCGCGACTCTAGAGCAGAGGCTGTAACCACTGCGCCACGCTGGAGACGAACCAAACAGGAAAGTTCAAGTGTACTTACAGCCTACATTGAATTGGTTGAAGTGTAAAAAATTATGTTATAAAATATGAGAAGAATTAAATCAAATCTGTATATCTTAAAAAAAGCGAAACCGTGAAAATTAAGCTCAAATATTAGGTCTGAAAAGATATTTAAATAATCAATGGCATATACAATTCAAGATTTTCTTGAGTATCATTTCTGAAACGGAAGCACCGTTTGTAGAGAGCTCGCTCCGTGATTGAAAGGAAGTGTTTTCGAATCTCGGCTGCAACTGACCTAAGTCGATAAGAAATGGGTAGCATTTGTTCCTTCTCCAGACACTCGGCACTTTGAAGTTAAAATTGCGGATCCCTCGGATGAGACCTTAAAAACCGAGACCCCGTGTCACTGAAGGCGTTGGCACGTTAAATAACCCTCACTTCTCAATGGCCCTACAAGTAAGTACCGAGTAAAGGTCTAAAATTGAAGCCTTTCAACGGTATACGTATGATCCCGTTAATTTCCATATATTTACATCCACTGAATATTTTCTTCTTTATTTCTTAAGAAAACCCATTGCGTTCATCACTGCATGAACTACATTAGGCATATCACTTGTACAGATTTCTTGATCAGTGGCCGTTCTATCAATGAAACGTACAAAGATGTTCGCATCTTAAACACAATAATTAATATTTTTAATCCTACTTAAAATGATAATTTAAAAATAAATATACTGAAAGGATAAAGAAACGCTGGATAGCATAATTAATATTCGAAAAATGTCCGACTGCATGACCGAAAATTACGAAAACTTGTGAGATGAGAAATTTAGTTTCTATGCTCCAACGTCAGTGTTCAGAATTACTCATCCATAAAATGAATGACCTCATGTAGGGAAAACGGTAAAAAGCCCAAAAACACGTGCGATTTGATAACGACGAGTTTGTCAACAAATCTTGGTGCACCATTTGATGCACCTGAGGTATAAGCATTGTTTTTCAATATTTAGAGACGATATGAATTCCTTGCAATCTTAGTACAGTTTACGGAAGTTCAGTGGTGTCTGATTTTCGAATTGCCCAATTATTGAAAAAGGCAACAATGGGTAACTAAGCAGTTTCTTGTAAGTTTTCCCCCATAAAACTTGTAACCCGTTGTCAGAGAGGGAATGGAATGGTTTTCAATCAACCGTGACGATGACGTTAATGTGAAACAACACCATGTTACGAGCGGGTTATTAGTCCTGCCACCTCTTAAATCGCAATCCTACTACCACAAAAATGCATTTTATACAGTAGACTATTCTAGTCATTACATTCACACAAAAAAATGAAAGAAAAAAAATTCTGCAATTTGGTTTTTTGAGCAAGTCAACTTACTGTTGTGTTCCTCTCACTCGCGCATGCGCGCGTTGCATGACAAATTTTTTGGCGTTGTTACCGATGCCCAATATAGCAAGGGTTTAAAAGATAATCACTCTGACGAATTCCATGCAAAGGAGAAATAACGCTCATGACAGATGTGCAGGAGAGACATTGAAGATAATGAGTGTTTTCTATTTTCACTTGTGGGGGGTATCGTCATATGAGCTTCAATAGCTCAAGAATTATTACACAAAATCAAATGAAATTTTTGTTATATCTTTTTGAAAGATGATTTTAAAAGTTAGATAGGAAAACATGAAAAAATTAAAAGAAAAATACATTTAATTCACCTCAAAAGTTTACCCTGCGTTTCTTTTTCCTTTCAGTATATAAACAATAAAATGTCTTTCTTTGTTTTGTTATTACTGGAATGAACGGTCGCAGCTATTGCAGAAAAAAATTACATAACTCGCTTACGCGGGTTATGTATTATTTCTGCAACAGCTGCTTCCGTTCATTCCAGTAATAACAACGCAATACAGTTAAGGTGCGCAATGGAAATATCGACTAAATTTTGTATTTAAAAATGTAGTTGTAATCGGGATGGCGATTATTTTTAGTCCATTATTTATATCGAATAATTGTAATCATGAGTGATAACTACATATCAAGGCCGATTATATTTTAAATTTAGACTAGTCACGTAATGCGGCAGTCACGCGATTTTAGCACATTGACTTGAAGCATTGATGTAACATATAAATATCACTAGTGCAAGGGCATTACCAAGTTAAATTTCCAAGTTTAGTATATAAATATTTTCAATATGCATTGCAGTTTCTAAAAAGTTCTGCGATCCTGTCTAAATTCTGCAATTTTATTGTTAAAATTATACTTGTATGACCGAATGCTATATTTTTTGCTGATCAGCGCGCGGCATGAAATATTGATATGATTAAATTGTTTTTAAGATTTCATCAGGATCGCAGCACTTTTCAGATACCTTAATAGTTCTATAGTTGAAATGTAAAAGCTTACTTTGATCCATAGAGTGTATGCCCTTGCACTAGATTGATTTATTAAGACCCCCACATTACCCCCAGATGTACTTGCATAAAAATATACGGCAGTGTCAATTAAATACGTAATGTACAGAAAATATATTAATAAAAAAGTGAAGAAGACATTAAATTCAAGTTATTGGCCCATAGAATATCTATAAATAATATTTCATTTAATTAGAGAATACATATTTTGTTGAGAAAATATTACTTAATCTGTCTCTCACTGCATACAAACTACGACACGTTGTAAGAAATGACGTCATATTAACAAGTGTATTGCGATCAGTGACTTGTTTATAACTTGTTATGTGGGATTTAACTAACGACAAAACAACACGCTGTAGTAAGTTTTAATGTATTTTGATGATTTCTTACTGGTTAAATTAGCAAATAAACTCATTTTGTGGTGTTTTAGAGAAATGTTGTATGACGTATATTGTGATGATGTCATAGTCAAGTTTTCCCGTACAAATTAGGCTCCGCCTCCTTTTTGTAACCTTAACTGTGCTGCGAAAGAAAGAAAGCTTTTTATTGTTTAAATATTTACTTTTGCAATTATCTTTCTTAGATGAACCTATTGAAGAAAAAATACGTTTAATACTGTATAAATTTCATTTAGGGGTTCAGAGTTCATAGCGCGACGGGATCACAGAGTGATGTGATATTTTGACCAAACAACTTCTATTTCATTACGCGTCAGTACATAGAAACACGTTGGCCTGTTCGTGTAATAAATACAGTTTAACCCGAAATGTATTCGTTTCAAATGTAAATATAAGTAATAAACAACAATTTTAAAAATTTCACTGGGAAATGAACCTTTAGTTGGAACGTGATCAAATTTACTAAAAAGCCCGTCGGGCTTCACAGGACGTGACCAACTAAAAGTTCATTTCCCACAGAACTTTTTAACATTGTTGATTATTTCTTAAATAAGTGAAACATTCTCGAATGGCACGTGGAACAAAATATATTCAATCAGTGTGAGACGGTAAATTTCATTGTTTTTAAACTTTGCATATTTTTTAACACCTTGAATATCCCAGCATCACACAGATAACTCCAGCGTCTTTATCGTCCCAGTCATCGTCACATATTGTCCCCCACACCCCAGAATAGTACACTTCAACTCTTCCATTGGACGGGGAGGTCCCATTAACCAGTCTGACAGTACCCTTGCTATTACGACTGCCTAAATCGAAAGAAAATATTATCATAAAATCGAAAGATTTTCACCTAATTACCACACAATTTCTAAACCTCTCAATATTTTGAAAATTCGAGGCCAGTCTCTTTAAATAGACATTCTAATGTGCTTAATCATCTTTTTTATTCAAACTATAGTGGAACGAGATGGAAAAATAAGAACTAATGATGATAAGTCAAAAACTTTATTCTGAATTGCATGTTTATATATTTTGTTTATATTTTATACATATGTAGTAAACAATATTTTAAAACATTTTCTGAAGTTTTGTCAAATATAAATAATGACTAGTAAATTCTTAAAACAATGTTTTAAAAATCTTTAAGGAATTTAAAGAGTCATTTTTAATGTTGATGAATTTCGTTCTACAAGGAAATAAAGGCAACTGTTCTTAAAAAATATTGCATTTTATGATCATCAAACCTCGACAATCTGTCTTTTATTCATTTCTGTAATTCTAAGATACATTTTTAAACATGATATAATTTTGCATATGTTTAAGATTAATTTTAGCAATTTTTGAAATCCTTTTATGTTGTTCAAAATGCATGTCATGTAGTTTTCATCATTACTTTAACTTTTCCTAAAACTTTATTCTTTGTAATGCGCTTTAATAGTATCATGATCATACTTCTTGTGCGGTTTAAAAAGAATAAATAAATACATTTTCACTGATGGAGAACAGCATAAAAATATGTTTATGTTTCGTCCCACGTTTTAACTTACTTAAATTGCGATGTTCTTTGGTCTTTCTCACGACTAAATTCACGTTTTTTGATATTGGGATAATAAAACAATGAAATTTAGATAACTTTACTATAGTATTTCGAAAACGAGGTAAATTATTGTCAAACAAGTTGATGAAACAAGAATATCACCAGTCTCGTTTAAAGTCATCATTTCTTAAGTTCTATAATAGTCGATACAATGACATTGTCATCAAATAAAATTTATCATTGAGACGATTGCTGACTGACGTTTTTCATACTTATTGTAAGTCCATATCTGATGTTTTGGGGGTCCGTGTTTGCTCTGCTCCTATTTTGTACTGTTTTATGTTTTTTTGATCTTGAGTACTGGTCATTATCTCCATATGTTTCATATAGAAAATATGCAAGTGGTAGGCTCTCTATACCTAGAATTAAACTTCATACAGACCAAAAGACAATATCTTGAAAAATGCATATTATTAATATTATCAATATATGTTAGCAATGGTCTAAGATTTCCCATTAAACTTGAAAATCTGAAGTTTTAAGACTGAAATTGCATGGATTTATTGCGCTTTTAAAAGAAATCGCTATCAGGAAAACAGTATTCAAACTAACCATTTTCATTTTGGAATTATCTTTTCTATGTTGGGAAACAATACAGTAAATTACCCACTTAGAAACATTCTTAATCCTTTTGTTAATGTTATTAATCTAAATAGCATGCTTTATTAAGCTTATCAAACCTAAACCTTTGGGCAGTTTTTATAAAATTAAAAAAAAATCTAACGAAGCATCAAACTACAAAATCATATGTAAGGTTCATTGATACTCTGATAAGAGAGATAATTCTTAATGACATAAATTTCTATAATTCTTTTATTAATATGCCAAGTTGAAGTGTCTTTTTTGTCCAATTTTGCCCCGCAAGCTATGTTATAATTGATTCTATTTTATTTGTAAAACAGATTTCTTTTGGAAAATCATTAGAGTTAAAGATGTATTTCATATGAATGGGCAGAGGGTTAATGAACCTTAACACTAAAAGTTATTCCGTATTGAAAGTGATCATATGCATGCCCGCTAAATAAACACTGGTTTTATCTATGGGATTTATGGCATAAGATAGGAAAAATACATCGATTCAATGAATTGTCTATAATTCAGTTACATTACCTTTTCCATGTGCATTTAGAAGAACTACGTTTCCCTTATCTGCTTGAGAAAACATCTACATATGCTAAATAGTCATTGAATACTCAATTTTACCTGAGCAATGTATCCCCACCACTTGATTAAGACGACATTGACTATTTCTCCACTCTGAGTGTGAGCACATTGTTATGTTAAGCTCCGTCCCATTACAAGTGACGTCAGTAAGCCAGTTCATCCTTGATCCTGCTCCATACTGCGTAGACGAATATGACGTAGCGTATGCCCTTAAAGAAAGTATTTACATTTAATGTTCAAAACTCATTGCAATTGGCCATAAGCTTGTATGCAAACAAAACATTACGTATTTGGATTGACAAATTTAATGGATAAACCATTGTTTATACTAAATAGACTACAAGTTACTTCGTCTACCTGATCAATACATAGGGCTCATGGCGGATATGACCATTTGACAGGAATATTTACCTGATACCTGATCTAACCTGTGGTATAACACTTTCAATGGTCCGCATTTTAATACGCGTTATTTCATGATTTGACTAGAATATGATAACTGCAAATAAAAATTACAAAATATGTTCACAATTGAAACCCTTTATTCCAGTCATCAGCCAAAGTCTATGATTTCAAAAAAAAATAATTCTACAATACATCTGGCCCTGAGATGAGTTTCCTAAATTCTCATTTCTTTTTTTTTTCCATTTTTTATGTTTATTTAGTTATGAAGCAGTTTTAATATTTCTTTTGAGTTAAACTGGACTCACCGGATCCCGATATTGAAAATCTTACACTTGTTTGGCCAAGTATATTTTTTATTTTCTACACACATAGTTTAATTGAAAATCTATACAAAATGGAGTCAATATGCTTCTTTTGACGCTACAGTACGTTTGATATGAGTTTTTCAATTGAAATTTGTGTCTAAGACAAAATTACATCTTCCACGTTTTCTCTCCAATATTTTATCCAAAAAAAAAAAAAACCATGGGACAAAATAAACTATTAATTTTTTAAAAATAAAACACGTTAAATTGGGACTAAGAAAAAATTTCAAATTGCTACGCATAATCAGTTATTAGACATTTCTGCACTCACAAAATGTGATTTTTCTGGCATTAAAAATTTTAAAAGCAAGAAAATTATTTAAAGTCTTAAACTTTTGTGATTTTAAGTAGATTGATCAAAGTTATCTTATATATTCAGAAAAGAGAAAAACGAAAGTGGGGGTCTATGATGTAAATTTTTAGATATTACTAAACAAGTGTTAGTTTTATGTTAAAATTGGCAAAATGTTTTTTGGACTTTCAGAATATATGTTTTACTGTTTTATAAGTTTTATAATTCATAAGAAATAATTTAGTAAATATTTCATAAAACATTTCACTGCAAAAACAGCTCTGTGTGCAACTAGCATGGAAAAATAGGAATCTAAACTTAACAGTACTGTTTATATTTAAAAGGGAAAAATCGATCATTTTCTTCTTCTAAAAAAACTACCGCTACAAAATATTGTTCCTGACTTAATCCAAATTATCCTACTTGAATGGAATTTAATAACGTTTTTTTTTCAATCGGAAAGAGTTTAATTTGCATTGTGGAATCCAGATTTAATATTAAAGATTCAAAAATATGCAGAATTTTAAAAATAATGGTCCAGACCAAAATCTGTAATTATGTAACTTATGATCAAAATTTTACATTATGTAATTGCGAATTTTGAGGATAAACATTTTTGCTTCATTAACTTATATATAAAAATTTATAGTTAAAGACTGAGTTAAAAATGAAAGACTTTTGGTCTCTCTTGGCCTCTAATTTGAGGAACCAGTCCCCTTTTCTTGATATCAAATGAAAGGTCATGTAATTCTGCACAACCTTTATTATATTTGTTTTAACAGATTACTGACACGATAAAAATATCAAAGAAAACGTGTCAAATTTTGCAAGATGTTTGCAAGCCTATTTTTCGAGCCCAGGCGAGCTTCAATGTCTTTTGCGCTAGAAAGATATACTGATTGATTGCATATTGTTTAAAGTCCCTCTCTAGAATTATTCATTCTTATGGAGAGGTCACCGTATGCCGGTGAAGGGCAAAACCTTACACTACTGGACGAAAAAAGTGCTGAGAATCCCAAATTTTACTGATAATGTTTGATAATTACTGATACTGTGCTGTTCTTGCTGATAAATACTGATATTTACTGTTATTATTACTGTTGTTGCTGATAATTTTAGTTGTTTCTGATAAATACTGATAATTACTGTTGCCTTTTACTGTTGAGTCTGATAAATACTGTTGAGGTGCTGTCGCTGCTGAGAATTACTGATAATTACTGTTGAGGTGCTGTCGATGCTGAGATTTACTGATAATTACTGTGGTCATTGTTTTTAACATGGTAATTGATATAAAATAATAAATAGAGGGCTATAAAAACCTTTAATTATTACTTTCTTTTACTTGAATTATCATGACAAAATTTTCATATTTCTTTAAATGTTCTGCTTGTGACAAAATTACATGTATGTATGCTGATCTCAATTTTTACATTAAGTTTGTAAAAATTTTGACAATAATGAAATGAATTATTAATAGAATAAATATTTAGAAATAGATTTAATTAAAAATAAATAACTGCAGCAAAAAAATGGAATTTTATTTTTGCATAAGATCTTATTGATAATAAACTGTAAATAAAAAGAAAATTATGCCATCTTAAAAAAGATTCATCACCGCCTTTCCCGACTCCAAGAAATTTATGTAGGGAGATCAGTGATTTTTTTTTCAATAATAAGAAAAAAGTTCTTAATGGATGGAAAAAAATCAGGATAAAAAAGTTTCCTGCAGGTTAGAAAAGTTGGATTCGTACCGTTTTCACTAGGTCAACTGGTTAGGTTTGGACAACATTTTCTTTTTGAGGGCCTTTTTTTTAAAAATAATTCTTATCTTGGTAAATGTTCAGTTTTCTGGTCTCTTTTTGTCGAAATGTTTGAAAATTTGCTCGAAAATTAGAAATTTTTATCCCTTTTAAAAAGTAACTAAGAGGTGAAAACAGGTTTGAATATGTTCAATCTGTGGGCACTGATTTTAATAAATAATTTATTTATTTATTCATTTATTTTAATGTTATGTAGACGTTTTTAGATTGTCCAAGAATTAAACTTCTCCACATGTACATATGTTCAAGTACACACTGTATGCATGTGCAACCGGCAAATGGAGCGAGCAGATTAAAAATTAGAGGTTAAGAATCCTAGTGCAAAGGTGCATGTGTTTAGTTTGTCTCTTAAAATTTAAATACAAAATCATTTTTTATTTAATCAGTTTTGAAATCTCAGTAATTTTTTTTTATTTGATTTTATGGAATGGGAAATAAGAACTGAAATGAGACTTAATTTAATATGTTACTATTAGTATATGATCAAATTGATCGATTTTAATTTTGCATGGTAAAAAGTTGAAAGGAAAACACCTTTAAATTGATTTCAATTGATCAGAAATCGGTGATCGACCTGTGATTTGCCTGTATTGTGTACATGTCTTCAGCCCCGGGGTAGAACGGGGTACAACTTGTATATTCCATGCAAATTGTAGTGGTCAGCGTAACAATGGGCACTAACTACCTATTGTTCTTCGTCTGCGGCTACCGGTGTTATCAATAAACAAACTACCTACACTGTACATGTACTCGCTACTTTGGAACAATCTTAAAGTTTACGGTCGCACAAAAAATAAAAAAAAAAAAAAATCCGTAATATTGAATTTGATGAAGAATAAAATTGATAGAAAAAATATTTGGAATTGAACACTTTGGTACTATAATAAAAAAAGAAGATATATACATGTACATCATGTACGTTGTACAGACTTATTTTAATTATTATTTCAATTCTCAAAGATCTTTCTTCAGTATTTAATTTCATTTTTTAGTTTTACGCATATTTCTTCAATCAATCATTCATTTATTTGAATCTTTTTACCATTTTACAAAAGTATACATAGACCACAAAAACATATAAAATGTAGGTGATTTTATACATAACAGTAGGTCTAAAAGGCATGCGTGAATAAGAAACTAAACAAAAAATTTTGTAGGTTGCTGTAAATGCGAAGTAAGGGTATTTAGGCCGGGGAGTATATTTTGTTTATCAGATAAAAGAATATCCTGGGGGAGGTGGTCACATGTATTTTCAATTCTGAATCTCTGTTAACGATGGTTTGTGACCGGTAAATACGTAGACGAGAAATTGACTTCACTTTTGTAATAAAATTAAAGTGTGCAAAATATACAATCATATAGATATAAAGAAAAAGATTGTTCAGTGAAGCACTTTTTGAAATAATATTAGCATTAATTGTTCACAATTCAGATGCAGGGAAACTCCACTTCGCTTAATCCGAGAAAAAAAACCCTGAAATGTATGGATTTTGAATGTCAGAAACATGACGTTGTTTATCGCACTCATGAATAAATATCATAATTACTTCAGTTCTGAATTTTGTATGGTTCATTGCAATTGATTCTCTAAAATAATTTTATTCGTGTATATAAAGTATAATATCATAACTTGCATGACTTATAAAACACACAACTAAAGAACAGACCTTGCCCTATCGGCTATCACTTAAATGTAAACAGTATTTCACCCCCTCCTTTTTGTGCTACAATCAAGTAAAATCATATAAATAAGCACTAAGTCTGTACTGTTCGTTTATACAAAGGTCTCGGACAAAAAATGGAATTTAAAAAAAATATAATCTCTGCACAAAATTCTAATTTTACAAAAACGCAAGCCGTAACAACAAGCACAATTGCATTAATGGAAAAAGTTAATTCAAGTTTTGATTTATTTTATTTTGTTTTTTAACTGACTGACCGCATATAACATGTTTAAGGAGTGGCGCATAATATTAAATGCCATATGCCCATAGACTTAAAACTGTATACAATGAAAAAAGCATTTGCCTAAAGAAAGACCTGTATTACCTTTCACTGAAAATCACACTGCATAAGATTTATGTCATGTAGTGTATAATACTTAAGCCTTAACAAATAATTTTAGAAGAGAGAGAGAGAGAGAGAGAGAGAGAGAGAAAGCTAGAAAGCGACACAATATAAAATTCGCAGGGAGGACATCGGAGAACTAGAGCGCGCTGTCTACGTATAATATATAAAAAAATTAATTAAAGATGCTTCAATTTAATTATCAAACCCTGTCACATTCTTCTATAAAATAACAAAGTGTACGCTTCAGAGACTTAGATTTATGCAAATATATAATACTGTCTTGTTAAAATGAGAGCTTAATTTAAAGGTAAATGGAAAAGGGGGGGGTGTTTTCACTTAATGTGCTCATGCATTTTCGGTTCTCCACACGGTAAAATAAATTGATATTTACAACCATTGACTGTATTGAAGTATTCATACCACAAAAGCTTTTGATGACAGTACAATTACATGTGAGAAAAAATATGAGATAAGATTTTTTTAACCTTTATGAACAAAAATTAAACTTTTTAAAAAAGTACTTGGGAAGAAAAAACACTGCAAATACAAGAGAATAATTTCCCTCAGATAATGTCATCTACGTGTAAGGAGAAATTTTAAGAAAAAACATAAACATTTATGAAACTTTATGTTAACATTATGGTCTAAAAATAATTATAATAAAATTAGAAGCTGAAAACTGAAAACAAATTAATAAAACTTGACTTTTTTTTATTTAGAATAATTTATTTTGTAATTGACTGTAATGAATTTGTTAGACTTGCTTTTTAAAAAAAAAAACAAAAAACAAATAATCATTTCTCAGGCTATTTTAATCCATTCCCAGTTTAAAACAATGACCACAGTAATTATCAGTAAATCTCAGCATCGACAGTACCTCAACAGTAATTATCAGTAATTCTCAGCAGCGACAGTACCTCAACAGTATTTATCAGTATTTATCAGACTCCACAGTGAAAGACGACAGTAATTATCAGTATTTATCAGCAACAACTAAAATTATCAGCAACAACAGTAATAATAACAGTAAATATCAGTAATTATCAGCAAAAACAGCACCGTATCAGTAATTATCAAACATTATCAGTAAAATTTGGGATTCTCAGCACTTTTTTCGTTCAGTAGTGTTAGGACAACCTGACCCTCTAAAAATCATTAAATCGACAGTATCTCGAAAAAAATGAATAAAGTTCAAGTGATTCTTCATAAGTCCTGAAAGTTTCATTGAAATCAACCGAACCGTTTTTGAGAAGTTGTGCGCACAAAATGGGTACCAAAAAAAAAAAAAAAACAATAAAAATAATAAGTGAAGACGAGCTCGTTGCATTGCAACGAGTGGTCTTCCGTCCCAATTTGAAGAACTATTGCTTGTAAGATGGGTAAATCAATCTTAATGTATAAACCCAAAAAGAAATCCTCCAGACCAGAAGTGTCCTAAATGTCGATCCCTATGGAGCTTCCATCTAAGCAATTCCAGAAAAAAATCCTGACCCAGGCAACGTGGCAACATGTCCTCTATAATTCCTGAAAATTTCAGCTCTTTAGCTCAAGCCGTTTTTGAGTTCCATTACAGACAAGGAGGTCCTCTAAATTTCGGTTAAAGGGCGATAACTTCCGACCAAAAGTAAATTTCAATTTAATGACTTGCCGAAAGTAACTTTATATGTCATAGCATCTACCGGGATTTGAAGCAAATCGAACGAGCCATCTCCGAGAAATCTTCTGCACAAAAAAGGAGAAAAAAGAATAGTAATATAGGTTAAAGGAAACATAAGAATAACAGAAGGGTCTTCCGCTGAAGACCCGAATAAAAGTGAAAAAGAAACCGAAAAATAATAGAACGGTCTTTCGCTGAAGACGGAAGACCCTAATAATAATAACCAGATACGTACTCGTTGCAAGCAATGAGTGGTTCTACCGTCAAATACTTGATGAGATGAGATGAGATTTTGATTGAGATTTTCATTAAAAATGATAATATTGTTCAGAAAAAAGATTTTTCTCCGTAATGTATAAAAATAAAAGAACAATAATTACTCAGAAATTCGAATTTTGGTTGCTCTTGGCCCCTTATATGAAGGGTCAGCCTTTTTTCTTCGAATCATTTAATAGTTCTAATGCTTTTAAGCACTCTTTGTTAAATAACTATTAAGAGATTCGTTCTTGTTTTCGGGTTATTTGCAAAAGAAATATTTAGTGGCCAACCTTTCAACTCAATAATGGGGACGTTTCCCGAAAAAAAAATGCTGTATATTGATCAGAACATAGCTTTGATTGCCCAGCCCCTATTTTGGATTTAACTTAAAAGCTCTAGTGATTTTGAACACTTTTTGTTCAACAACTATTCAGAGAATGTTTATTGTTTTCGAGTTAATTGTAAAAGAAATACTTAAGGACCAACCCTTCAACTCCTTAATGGGAACTTTAAGCGAAAAATGAAAGGTTGAATATTGTTCAGAACATGATTTTGAACATCTTTTGTTCAATATTACTTATCAAAATATTTTTTTTACACTTTTGAGATATAAAGCGTCAAATATTTAGCATTCTGGCCCGTTGTGGTCCCCATTAAAGAGTTGATGGGCTGGCCTCTATATATTTTTTTGCATATAACTCGAAAACAAAAAGGAATCTTTGAATAGTTGCTGAACAAAAAGTGTTCCAAATCTTGGACGCAATAAGGAAAAACCCAGGAAAAGGGGCTTGTTACTCAAATTAGGGGTCGAGAGGGCCAAAAGTCTTCAATCGATACCTCTTTAACGGTCAATATTTTGTTTTAATTACAGAAGCCAAAATGTTTACATGTATCTCAAAAATCTAGAACTTTATATTTTAGACCTTAATGTCGTATGGTACATAATAAGGGCCCATAAGGGGTCAGAATGCTAAATCTTTGACGCTTTTTATCTAAAAAGTGGGAAATATTTTGATAAGTAATATTGAACAAAAAATAATGTGTTGATCAATATTCAATCTTTCATTTTTCGCTAAACATCCCCATTAAGGAGTTGAAGGGTTGGCCCCTAAATATTTCTTTTGCATATATCTCGAAAACGAAAGAGAATCTCTGAATAGTTGTTGAACAAAAAGTGTTCAAAATCGTAAGAGCTTTAAGGAAAAATCCAGAAAAAAGGGACTGGGCACTAAAATTAAGGGCCGAGGGGCCAAAATTCAATCGATAACTCTTTAGCAGGCAATATTTTGTTATACATTACTGAAGTAAAAATGTTAACTTCAACCATCCACAGCTATATATTATGATTTTAATGTCGTATGGTACATAATAAGGGGACGTGAGGGGCCGAAAATGCTAAATCTTTGACGCTGTATATCTAAAAAGTGGAAAATATTTTAATAAGTAATATTGAACAAAAGATGTTCAAAATAATGTCCTGATCAATACGCAAACTTTCATTTTTTATTAACGTCCACATTAAGGAGTTGAAGGGCTGGCCACCAAATATTTATTATGCAAATAACTCGAAAACGAAAAAGAATATCTGAATAGTTGTTGAACAAAAATTGAATCAAATCCTGAGAGCTTTAAGATGATATGATGAAAAAGGGCTGATCCCTAATATAAGGGGCCGTGAGGTGCCAAAAGTCGAATTTTTAAGTCTTTAATGTTCAATGTTTTTTTTTACAGATAATGGAGGCAAACTCGTTCTTCTTCACAATCTTTATTATTATTTTAGAATGAAAATATCAATTAAAATCTTATCTCATCTCGCCAAGAATTGGACGGAAGACCCACTCGTTGCTCGCAACGAGATCGTATCTAGTTATTGTTTTTTTTTCTTACTGATTTTGTGCACGCAATTTCTCGAAAACGGCTCTACAAAATCTAATGAAACGTTCAGAACGTATGTAACATAACTTGAACCTTATGTGTATTTTTTCTGTTTCGATGACGTCACTTCCGGTCTAGAGATATCGTAAATTTTCTTACTTTTTAGGGTCATTTTGTCCACAATTTTCCCGATAAATGTGTCTAGATAGAAACTTCAATCTTTTAGGCATGATAGACTATGTATGGAGAAGTGCATGAGGTATTTCAAATTTACAGGAAATGACGCACGTTGGCACTTGCTATAGGCCGAAAATAGACATATCACGAATTTCAAAATTAATCTCTTTTCAATGATATCTTTTTACCTGAAAATATTTTGTTTAAACATATAGAACAAAAGATGTGTAGAATTGCATGATCTCTCAGATGATATCCATCTATAGATAATAATTAAAGAAAACTAGAAACTCTTGTTGCTACAGCAACAAGTAAGGTCTTCCGTTCTCCTCTTTATCTGTAAGAAGAATATTTTTTGTATTTAAAAAAAAAAAA
>NW_026938420.1:0-8478 GCF_032062105.1 Saccostrea cuccullata
GGAAGACGAGGCTTTTTGCATAAAAAACGTCATTTTTTCGACCCCATTTGACCCCCCGGGGCAAAATCAAAATTCCAAAACCTTACTGCACATCTACATGACACCACCAACCATCTCCCAAAAGATGATTAGCCTACTGTGTAAAATGTAAGAGGAGTTCAGGGAAGACGAGGCTTTTTGCATAAAAAACGTCATTTTTCAACCCCCATTTGACCCCCCGGGGCAATATCAAAATTCCAAAACCTTACTGCACATCTACATGACACCACCAACCATCTCCCAAAAGATGATTAGCCTACTGTGTAAAATGTAAGAGGAGTTCAGGGAAGACGAGGCTTTTTGCATAAAAAACGTCATTTTTCGACCCCCATTTGACCCCCCAAGGCAAAATCAAAATTCCGAAACCTTACTGCACATCTACATGACACCACCAACCATCTCCCAAAAGCTGATTAGCCTACTGTGTAAAATGTAAGAGGAGTTTAGGGAAGAAAAGTGTGACAGACGGACGGACGGACGGACATGAGTAACAACAATATACCCGAACTTTCTTTAGAAAGTGCGGGTATAATAAAAAGAAAAAAAATTGCTGCACGACTCATAATATTTGATTTATTTAATTATCAGATTAAAGTAAACGCCATTGAATTTCGACGTGACTTTAATTCACAGTCGCAGTGTTAAGGCTTTGCACGTTTCAAGATTGTCAATCCTTTGTCGCTTAAAATTTTTATTTAAAGATGCCATTCCCAAATCGCTGAGATTTCTTCTACGGCAATTTTCTCTCCCGCCAATTTTAGTGCTCTCGGAACGCGGAAAATACAATCGGAATTCCTCGGATGACTCGTACCTCGCACATAACGTTTGAATGGAGCGTAGCGGAGTCAGCCGAGGATTGCCGATTGCGGAAAATACGGTATGCTCATATAAAGGCCGAGGATACCCGTGTTCGCATAACGTAATAGTGAATCGACATAATGTAGTAGTGTGAGTTAATATCATAAAGAATTGACATAATGTAATGATAGGTTAACACAATGTAATTGTTGTTTAATTAAATGTCATGAACAGTAAACATAACGAAATGCAAGAATGTGTAAATGTCTTAAAGTGTTGACATAATGTAAAGGAAGGTTTACACGATGCAATAGTAGTGTGGGATAATATCATAAAGAATCGACACAGTATAATGGAAGGTTGACACAATGCAGTAGTAGTGTGGGTTAATGTCATAAAGAGTTGACATAATATAAAGGAAGGTTGACACAACGCAATAGTAGTGTGAGTAAATGTCGTAAAGAGTTGACATAATGTAATGGAAGGTTGACACAATAAAATAATAGTGGGAGTAAATGTCATAAAGAGTTGACATAATGTAAAGGAAACTTCACACAATGCTATAGTAGTATGAGTTAATATCATGTAGAGTTGACATAATGTAATAGAAGGTTAACACAATGTAATAGTTGTGTGAGTAACTGTCATATGGAGTTGACATAATGTAATTGAAGGTTGACGCAGTGCAATTGTTGTGTTCTGCTATAAGGCAGTGACGGCGTTCCATACATGTGCATCGTATCGACATAAGAATGGAAATTACAGTGTATCATTGTTAATTGACAATACGTCGTGGATATATCTAAATGTCGAGTTGAAGGCCACAGCAAGTGTTTTCTTCTTTTCACGCATTAGATTTTGCACAAATTCTGCTTCATATGAATTCAAAAATAGGTCTGCTAATAATTTCCTGTAAATTACACAATTTAAATCAATCGCGTTTCATAGATATCAGAAAATAAAAAAAATTAACCGATTTACTTCCGACTAAGAAAGGAATGTCAGACATAGTTTAAAGTCAATTTAACTAATAGAAACGTTGGGATTTTTAAAATAGTTGAAAATTTGAATTTAAATGTAAATAACAAATATCATGTAAATCTCTGCTTAATCTCGTATTTATATTTTTTTTAGCTCAGATACGCCATATATAGCATTAAGTGATATAGTCCATTCAAAAAGAATAGGTGATATCACCCTTTCGAATAAGTGATATCACGTATTATAATTGGCAATGTCACCAATTGAAATAAAATCGGTGATATCATCTATTCGAATAGGTCATATCACCGATTTTATTTCAATTGGTGACATTGCCAATTTTAAAACATGGCGGTTTATAAAGCGTAAACTGCCCCAACCCAGGTTGTACAGTATAAGTTGGGTTGCTATTTAATTCATTCCTTAAATGGATCGGCATCTCCAGCGGTCGATAATAATCATGCTGTAACAATGAGAACCTCTTGCTATTTCAAACACACGTGTATAATTTCCAACATCTGGGGCATTGCACTTTTAAAAAAAATAATCTAGAACCTATGTCCACTATTTGAGAAGCTCCTTTAACTCGTGTACTTGTTCGAGACACTCATTAATTTACAGGTTATGAGGTATGAGAAATTCGTTCATATGCATTAAAATAAATTTATATCAAATATTTTAAAACATGTTTTCATGAATGCATGATAATGCTAAATAATTATTTAATTTAAAAATCGTTTCATCAATATATTTTATAGCAATTAAATTAAAAAAAGACCAATAGACTGCTTCTTTTGAATTCAAACTCATGACTATGATGCCGGTATGTTTATACTTAAATATTTTACTATCATATTATATTTCATTAACCTAGAACATAGATATTATGGACAAACTACAAATTATATCAGTTAATGTAAGGGGGCTTAATTCTGATGAAAAACGTCAAAAATTATATGAATGGCTTAAATTATCTCAATGTGATGTTATTTTATTACAAGAGACACATTTTAAAGAAAAAAATGAACATAAATATAATGCCGGATGGCATGGAAAATTTTTCATTCATACAGCGATTCGTCACATAGTAAAGGCGTTTCAATACTTTTTAAGAAGAATTTAAGTATCGAAATACTGAATGTGAAAAAATCAATTGATGGTAGAAAAATGGTAGAAAAATGTTGTTAAATGTTGAATATGATAATGAAATTTTTACAATTGTAAATATATACGCACCTAACGACCTCAACAAAAGAGTTGATTTTTTCAAAAGAGTGCATACATTTATTACCAAAAATTGTTTAAATGAAAACGTAATTCTATGTGGAGATTTTAATTGTCGACTCAATGACAAACAAGACAAAAGTAAAAATTATCTGATTAACCTATTAAAGCAGCTTGATATGGTAGATGTCTGGAATAGAGAACACCCTGATTTGAAAGGCGAAACGTGGTGTAATGCTCAAGAGATCCCTTTTAGTAGAATAGACTATATTTTTATGAATAATAATTTCTGTTTTCAAGTAGGTAAAATTATAGTGAGAAAGTTACCAGGTACTCATTCACGAGGCACAAGAATGAGTGATCATAGATATTTAAAAATGTATTTTAGTATCTCTAAAAATTCAAGAGGTCCGAATTATTGGAAATTAAATGTTTCATATTTAGAGAATAAGAAGTACAAGGAAAATATTGCAAATTTAGTTAATGAAGTAGATAATGTACAAAATCCAATCGACAAATGGGAACTCTTTAAACGTAAAGTTAAAGAATTTTCAATATTTTTTCGCAAAAAATAAACGAAAGAATATGAGAGAAAAAATAACCGATATTGAAAAAGAGATAGAAAATATGGAAAATAGCCAGTGTAACAATATTAATAATAGAAAACTTAAGGCACTCTACACAAATTTAAATGAACTTTACGACAAAAAAAATAAAAGGGGCACAAATAAGATCAAAAGCAAAATGGATAGAGAGCGGCGAAAAAAATACAAAATATTTTTTAAATCTTGAAAAACAAAATCAAACGTCTAATGTAATTAAAGAACTTTAAACACCTACTGGCGATTTAATAAACACTACAAATTCATTAATCGGAGAAATGAATAATTATTATACGAATCTGTTTAAAACTACAAATATTCCAACCGCTAAGATTTCGAGTTATCTAAGCAATATTGAAGTACCAATGCTGAACGAGAAGGACAAATTAATGTTAGATGAATTCCCTACACTTGATGAATGCAAAAATGCCGTACTTGAAATGAAAGGAGAAAAGTCTCCTGGCTTAGATGGTATACCATGTGAATTCTACCATTGTTTTTGGAACATTATAGGGCCCATTTTTTATGACGCACTTAAAGAAATCTTTAAACAAAAAGAAATGTCTGAATCTCAAAAGTTGTCTGTGATATCCTTAATACACGATACATAGAAAGGCGAAAAATAATTGTTAAAAAATTATAGACCAATTAGCTTAACAAACACTGATTATAAAATCATAGCTTGTGTTTTAGCTAAAAGGTTACAAAATATACACTTAACAAAACTTCTAAGTGTTCACTTTAATAAATGTCTTTATTTAAAAATTACTTTATAGAATGGTATGATATTTTCAAATTATATCAACAAATGAGTCTTCTCAACAATTGTAGAAAGAAAATTCAATATCACCGATAAAAATCAATGTTCCGTGACGAAGCTTAAAAACAATAAATCCGCACTTTGCGGCACGTGTTTTGTGTAATGAGTAACTTTTTATGATCATTATCAAATTTGAAAAACCGGTTTAACTAAAAAACACAAAACATTGGTTAAATGACCATTAAGATAGAAGATAGAGCCGTTGGAATGTTGCTATCTGGACCATCTTTGCACCACATTTACTCACTTTTATTTTTGAGCTTAATTGTACTTCATATTACTTTTAAAAATTGTCAAACAGTATCAAAACCCATTTTAACACATTTTTTTATAGGTTGTGATCATTTTTCACCACTAATTTATCACAATTTTGAAAGTTTTTGACAAAATTTAACCACACCGGAAGTGACCTTGATCTTCTGATGAGAAAATTTCGCGTCACACCAGGTTAAAAGAGTGTTAAAGTGTCCTGAAAAATTGTTAGAAACATGGAAACAAACCATTTCAATCCTACGGATATGATAAGAAATCGATGCTGAAGGCAGTCTTATATCAGCTCAAACAGTCTGCATTATCCTTAAAGCGACGCACTAACGTGCTAAAAACATAAGAATATTGACCAAAAGGCATTTGTTTGACGATACACTGTCAAATTCCTGGATCTGAATCCCATTGAACACATTTGAGATTTTTAAAGAAATGTCAAAGCCACCCCCCCCCCTTTTTTTATTACAATTTCAATGGTTTGGAAAGATCTATGCAGTGCATGTAGGTTTGGCAGCAGATGGGTCAATCTCCTATTTAGGGGTACATGGTATCCAACAATAAAGATTTTCTTGTAGTAATTAGAGCGAGTAGTGGGTCATACACAATCGAGATTTCTTTGTGTGAATTTTCATTTTGAGGGTACACCATTTCCTTGACACTTTGCTAAAAATTCTGACGAGATGCTTACATGAAAATTACGCTACATCGAACTTAAATACGCATCATTAACCAAGAAATAAAGAAATTGTTTATTGTTCGCATTTGTTCTTTAAAACTTCAAAAATGTAAGGTGAACACTTAGAAGTTTGGTTCAGTGTATTATCATATACAATCAATAAAAATCAAAAGGCTTATGTTAAAGGCAGATACATAGGTGAAAATGCTCGGATAATCTTAGATATTTTTGAATATTGTAATTCCGAGAAGAGAGACGGCATATTATTATTTCTCGACTTTGAAAAAGCTTTCGATTCCGTAGAATGGAACTTTCTTCTTGAAACATTAAAAAAATTTAATATTGGCGATCAATTTATTACATGGGTAGAGATATTATATAAAAACCCTAAATTCAAAATGAAAAATAACGGATGGTTATCTAAAACATGTAATATGACGAGAGGAATCCGACAAGGATGTCCAATATCAGCTTTACTATACTTATTTGTAGCTGAAATTTTATCAAAAACGAACCAAATATATCAGGAATTAGTATAAATGATAAAGAAATTATTAATATACAACATGCAGATGACCTAACAGTTGCTCTGAATGACAAGAAATCTCTCGATTTTAGTTTGAAAATCATTAACGAGTTTTGCGATCACGCCGGATCAAAAATCAACATGTATCCTGTTAGGGGGGCTCAAAGATATGTATGATGAAATCAACGGTATTAAAGCAACAAATAAAGCAATAAAATGTCTAAGTATTTATATAGGACACGATAAAGAAGAATGCTACAATAAAAATTGGATGAAAATCTACCACGACATTGAAAAGTTATTTGAATCTTGGAAGCGTAGAAAATTAACGGTTTTTGGTAAATCGTGTATAATCAAAACATTAGCAATTTCAAAACTAGTTTATGTTGCATCTATATTGTGTATACCAAATAAAGAATATATCTGTAAGGTCCAAAGACTTTTATTTAATTTCTTATGGGACAAATCGGAAAGAATCAAACGAAATACACTGTCAGATCGGCGATTTAACTGACGGAGGTTTATCAATTACAGATATTGAATGCAAGTTTAAGGCTCTGAAAGCAGCGTGGATACCGCGACTGATATCTTCTAAGGGCACTGTATTTGAAATCTTTGAGAGTTTTTTGAAAAAATCGAATTTAAATCTGAATTACGTCTTACAATTTTCTGAAACTAGTTTAAAAGCGCTTGACAGAATAGGCAAGCTTCCGCTTTTCTACAAACAAATTCTAATCTCATTTAACGAATGTAAAAAAATGTATAACTTCGAAATACATCACCTAATGATATTTTAAAACAACCCATTTGGAATAACAATAATATTGAAATAAAAGGAGAAACATTATTTTTCAACAACTGGGTCAACAGTAATATTCTCTATTTAAAAGATTTAATAGATGATAACGGAAACATAAAAACACTACAAATGCTTTCCACTGTTATTAAAAGAAAGTCGGAACTGGCTTTGTGAATATAAAACTTTATTATCAGCAATTAAATCATTGTGTAAAAAATGTGACTTATCTAATGC
This sequence comes from Saccostrea cuccullata, assembly GCF_032062105.1. NCBI lineage: Eukaryota > Metazoa > Mollusca > Bivalvia > Ostreida > Ostreidae > Saccostrea > Saccostrea cuccullata. The sequence goes on from NW_026938420.1 coordinate 6,967, forward strand.
CAAAGATTTAAACATAAAGAATGAAATGAGATTTCATTTTGCAACAGGGGATTCAAATCTAAATGGTAAGAAATGCCAATTTTTTTTATAAAATTTTGATACATAAAAAATTCGTTAAACCGTGTTATCAAATTAAACTTTCTCAAGAGTTGTCAATTCCTGCAAACGACTCAAATCTATGGCAAAATATATACATGAGAAAAATCAAAGTATATAAATGACAACAAAGTCGCTGAATTTAATTATAAAATGCTTCATAATATTCTCTGCAACAATACCTATTTAAGTAAATGGATAAAGGACAAGGGGACAACTGTACTTTATGCAAAACAACTGAAACCACAAAACATTTACTTTTTGAATGTAAAATAGTTGAAAAGATTTGGAAAAAATTAGGAACCTTTTTAACTATGGATATAAAATTGAAACACATCGTTCTTGGCTTTTATCTAGAAAAGAACGATAAGGTTGAATCTTTGAATTTATTAATATCTTTTATAGCGTATAAAATATATAAATACAAAATGTACTGTAGAATTGAATCTCTGAAAGAAACTGAAATAGATTTGTTAAAATATGTCAAAAATGCACTTATTCAATATTCTTCTGTATTACGTCTTATGAATTGTGATAAACACATTTTTTCAAAATTTGCAGAAACATTAAGAATATGATGTATACATGTTTTTTGTTTTTTTTTAATTAAGCAGCTACTTCGAGAGAACAGTCTCAAGTAGCATCGTCCACTGGGGAGTGTTTGGACTTTTTGTGGTTTTAGGACCCCGGTGGACCATAATTGCTAGTTCAACTCTGTTTCAGTATATATTTTGTATATTTATACTCTGCAACACTTTGTCTTTAAAAAAAACATGATTCCATTATATGTATATGCACTATAAAAAAAATGTTATAATCGAAAAAACATCGGATTTACTCTTCATTTTTGTAATAACTTGGCATAAATATGTAAACAATTGATGTATTTAACAACATATAGATTTTCATGTTTCTCTATCATTATTTTTGTTTATGTATTGTTGTTATTTATAAAAAATACTGAATAAAATCTAATTAAAAAAAAAAAAAAAAAAAATTAAAAAAAGGATTATTCAAAGATGATAACTAAAGCACCTTTGTAATAACTATGGCAATCATCGTCCCAGTTTCTCAGCCATGCCCATATTTCTTAGCTACGCTCATATATTTTATTAATTTCAAATCTTTCTGAAGCATTCTGCTCTCCGCAACGTCTTTAACAGAAGGATTTTAGATGCCAAGTGTAAGAGACCATTCACTAGATTTAATTGATGGCTAAACCCCTGCCTTCTATGTGACATTTAACAAGCCTCTACAGGTGGTCTCCATTGTTCGGTCCGTAATTTGTAATACTGCGGGTTTAAACTGTCCAAAATCTCCCGTCAGAAAGAGGCATTGAACTTCCACAACCCCGATGCTCTGATTCTTTCACACTGGTTCAATCTGACAGATGCACCAAAACTGAACGGTAAGCGT
>NW_026938421.1:0-45000 GCF_032062105.1 Saccostrea cuccullata
TCACAAGTATCGAGTACTTTAAAATGATGAAAGAAAAAGTTGGTGTCAGTGATGATCATTTTGAAATATTGGTCAAAATGTGTGATTTTCAGGCAAAAAATGGTATAAATTTTATCTAGACTTATTTGACATATCTTTATTTTTTGGCAAAGTTTGTTGAAGGAGGGTGTAAAACGTGTTCTAAAAATAGAAATTAAGACCTATATTAAACATACCTAGCAATATCATAACGAAAAATATTCTCCGAGTAAAAGTATGTGAGGCTAAAGTTCCAAGATATCAAATTTAATAAATGTGCTGATTTGCAGAATTATCTGCTAAATATCCGTCCACCACAAGAAATAGTCCCTCATAAATCTTGCTTCTTTGTAGCTTTTTGAGCAGTTTTTTCGTTGAATGTTAAAACATTAACATTGTTGAATTTAAATATGTTATAAAAATTGAATTTTAATAAATAGTTTTGAAGCAAGAGGATCTGCGTGAACTTTTCTAAGAAGCTGACAAGTGACACACCTTAATTAATAATAATGTAAACAAGTTGAATGATGTAAAATAAACATCAAGTATTTATATGCGTACAAAAGTGTATAAATATTACTAAATACACAAGAAATTTTAATTCATGCAGTACTACTTTGTATATTCAAATCAATACACTTACTTGGACTTCTACTCGTAATACGGCTTTCCAGTCTGTTTCTGAGTTCACTGGCTACAAAGATATAGATCAGAAAATATAATATAAACATTATAGCGGCATAAATATTTTTTCATTAACGGTATCTTTATAATAAGATTTTTTTTCTTTCCCTACTAGCCCTTCTTGCAAAGCAAAATTTGCATAATTCATTTATATTTTTCAAAAAGTGTATTTGTGATGATCTAGTTGAAGAAGGATATTGAACAAGATTCAAGATTTTTTGAGATTGAACAAGATCCCCAAATTTTGAAGACACATGTCAATCAAAAGAAAAATACAAAAAAACCTTACATATGAGAGCTTTAGTTTTCCTTACACTTAAACTATAAAATAATATATCAAACTTCTTAATTATTCAAAGAAGCCTCTTCTGGTCAGACGTCAAACCTTAAATTCCAGATCTTGCATATGATGGTAACCAGTTTATACCTTTGATTCCCTGTAAGGTTTAGTAATTAAATTAAATCCTAGTCAATTATATTGATATGACTTAGTAGTGATCTCCACGGATGTTGAGGTTAAATGTGAAAAAATAAGGTTACTATAGGAATCACTGTCTAGTTAGGAGACTATGCCAGGGACATCAACAATGGTGGGAAACCTGGAATAATTTGCATAACGGGCGAATTAAGCCCGTTATGCTAAAATTATCACATGTTTCCCACTATTGTTGATGTCCCTGGCATAGTCTCCTAACTAGACAGTGATTCCTTATATTTCCATTTTTACTTGAAATAACAATCTTATAATAAATCGAAATACTGTCTAATTTAGTAGATTTGAAATGCACGAGGCCCCATGACATCAAATTTTACTATTAAAAAAAATAGTCCTTTAAAAACACGAAACAAATTTATTGATGATTTAGTTACTGTAGTCAATTATGAACATTTACAAAATAAACAGCGAAAGAATTTTAAATAAATTATGATCAAAGCAATCTTGTTAACTTTAATTATATAAGTGACCAAGAATTAAGTTGTCGGAAGCACGAACACATGTTAAATGTTTAAACACAATTAGATATGTTTGAGACTTATATTAGCCATGTACTGTATTGCATCTGAAATTTGGGGATGGCACAAAGCTAAAGATATAGAAAAGGTACATCTTTCATTTTGTTAAAGAACACGTAAATTTAGACAGAATACATATAACAGTATGGTATATTGTGAATTAGATAAATTTCCTCTTGAATTGGTCAGAAAAAAGAAAATCCATAAATACTGGTTAAAATTAAGAAATAGTAACAAATGCATTCTTCAAGCATGTCTACAAGAAAGGTTAGAAAATAATGATGACTGGATTGTAAATATTAAAAATGAATTTCATAGGCTTGGTTTAGCAGAACTGTTCGACAGCAATTGTATAAACAATAACACAATTGATATTTTACAGCAGAGAATGTGTGACGAATTTAGCCAAAACATCATGTCGATTTAGGTACATGTCTCATTTGTCAACACCTTGTACATAATTTTACCCTTCAGTCTTATTTATGTAAACCAATACATCTAAAATATAGAGTAACAATTACCAGATTAGGACTATCTGCACATAACTTAATGATTGAACAAGGAAGATATAATAAAACTTTGAGAAATAATGGAACATTTAGTCTTTGTCAATTAGGTAACATAGAAGATGAATTCCATTTTGTGTTAAAATGTCCACAATATAACACGTTAAGACAAAAATACATTAAAACCTACTACCCCCGAAGACCAAGCGTCTTCAAATTGGTACAGTTACTTTTTACACAAAATATAAAAGAACTATGTAATTTAGGAAAATTTCTGCAATTAGCTAGTGCATCAAGAACAGTCTCTTTATCAAATTTATAGATTATAGGAAATATATGTTTTGTACAAGTACGTTGTATGTTTATTTGATTATTACATGTGTTAAAATGTGTAATTGTATATTGTCTATGAGATGTATGTCTCTCGACTTCAATAAACTGAACTGAACTGTGAACATGTACAGGCAATAGGTCACTTCTCCACCGCCATATTGAATGCAATGTTGCAGTTGATTAAACGGAGGTTGGTCAGCATGCATGGCCAGGAAACAGATTTGTGTGGATGTTTAAATAGCAGAGGAAGTTGAGTTGCTTAAGAAATTGGATGGTAATGATTGAGGGACGATGTCTGTATCAAATGATGGAATGCAGATCTATGTGGTAATGTTAATTTCTCCACGTTGTTCAGATGGGCTGTTTACCATGTTTACGGAAGTGGAGTTCTCGGTCTCGCGAGGCCTCGGTGATAGTGGACAGCGTTGCGCTAGTGACTTGTTTTTGTTCCGAAGATGATTCATTATTTATTTTGTTTGTTAAAAGATATACCATATCTAATTACTTAAACAATTAAACAATACATCTATTTTTTTTCTTTAGTATATTTATACGCCAGTGATATACATGGAGGTAGACATTTGACCTTTCAATGTATTTCAATAGAGAAATATACATACCACAGGTATTACCATGAAATTAACAAGATTCACTTTTGTAGTGTTTATCATAGAGAAAACAATTGGAAATGGAAATATAAATTCATAAATTCGTTTGAAGTTTTCAGATATGTTCTCTGTACACTTTTGAAATGAAACTTAGGTCATTAATTTCTCTAACTTAAAAAGACCCATGATTTTTTGGCCAAATGTCTAATAAACCTTCCTTTTTCATCCTAACTGTAGATACAAATTTCCTTAATAAGCTTGTTCTGAACTGACCCTTTATATTAACACTGTGTCTTAATGGCTTACATACCATTCCATGAACATTTGACATTAATGTCAACACACCCTGCAAACGGATCGCACGTTTCTGTTTCTTTACATTTACATTCTTCTTTACATGATACTCCATAAAATCCATGTGGGCACTCTTTAGAACAATCTTTTCCGTAGGACCCAATGCATTCTATAACGTCATAGGATAAAATGTCAATCATTATAGGTGAAATATTTATTAATGAGTAAAATTGTTTTAAGTATAAAGAATATTTCTTCAAACTCACCAGTACATCTGTTTTCAATGTTTATGTAACCAGAACAACAGACTGGAGACTGGCTGAGAAGATAAATTAAGTGTTAGTGAAAGTAGTAGAGAATGATTTCAATTATGACGAAAAAATTAAAAAAAAATGATTTCGAAAACAAGTTTTATAATTGTGTGCAAAATGTATGGAAACTCTAAATTGCACTTTTCTTTTATAGCATGTTGCGCACGTGGCGCAGTGGTTGGAGCATCTGCTCTAGGGTTGCGAAGTAAAGAGTTTATCCTTACGTCGCCAGTTCGAATCACACTTCGGACGTGGAAACCGGTCCTTCGGATGAGACCGTATAAACCGAGGTCCAGTTCGCAGTAGGTGCTGACACGAAAAAGATCCCTCCCAGTTCAATGGCCCTAAGTATAGGACAAAATTTGCAGCTCTCCACCGGCAAGTGGTGGCGTCTCCATATGAGTGAAAAATTCTCGAGAGGGACGTTAAACAATATACAATCAGTTAATCTTTTATAACATTAAAGTAATCTTGTTTTTAAGAAAACAGGAAGAATATACTCCTGTATACACAAATATGCAAATTCTATCTCTCAAAACTTACTCTTTCATAGTTCCACACCTCCTTTTATCAGCAACATTTAATGCCGCATTTAAGGCTAGAATTATCGAGCAAGACAGTAGAATGTTCATTATGCCTTTTCTACATCTCAGTAAAAAATCGACATATTGATTCTATTTTCCTTATATTAGAAAGAGGAAATTATTCTAATATAGATTTTGTAATTTATGCAGCTCAGAAACATTGAGTATTATACATACATTTAAAGTGATTTTAATGTAATATATGTTTGTACATATCCTGTAACAGGCACCATAGTGAACATTAGCGGATTTCTGATATCCGGGTTAAGGATCTTTCTAAACTCTAAACAAAGTGTAGTATCGACTAACTGGCGCCAGTTACAATTAAAAAACCAAAATACTCGGAAGCACTATGTAAGGGACTTGAAATTCTTCAGAATTACCTAACAGTTAAACTGTCTGACAATGGAGAGGACTTTGTCATTTGTATTATCAACTTTCCTTATTAATATTGCAATATTCCTCTATTACCTGTATATGATATTTATGTCTCCCAAGTTGTTTGCTACTCAAAAATAATGTTTTGTGTCAGGTTATGTCAGTTTTAAAAGAAACAAGCTACTCACAGATAAGATGATGTTACATGGATTTCAACAATCTCGTTAAAAGTCAACATTTTGTTCAGCCTTTAGTCATTAAAAGGACTCTTTCAGGAAATATAACCAATTGTTATTCCTATGTTTAAAATTATTTTAACTGGTAAACAGGGGACGCGTTCTCCTCTTTGGCATCTGGTCCCATCTCGTTTTAACACCATGTTTTCTTATTTTTTACTATCGTTTTTAAATTACAAGCGATCGACCACAGTTTATTATTTGCACCTTGTTAATTCTTATTTAAATTTCCTTTTGATGCTGATAAGTACTAACGATTTTTCGTGATTATAATTAGGCAAAGTAAGTGTTAGTGATCTCGAAAATAATTAAAATATTTAGTTTCTAATCATTGTAAGTATACATGTACGTATTGTCTTTATCGATAAAATAACTCTTATATATTAGAATTATGGCTTTATTGATTACAAAAAATCTAACATGACTTAAAGTATATGTTCCCCGTTTCCGCCATTAACATCCTCCTTAGGAACCTTGTGCAACAAAAAATGACAGGGAACGTAGCCGAAACAAAACTCCGGTTTTAATACTTTTAATACTTTTAAGAAGTGGATTTAATTTTTGAAGATTCATGAGGTATGAACTACGACGCTTCTCGCCGGCATATTTCATGAAGCGCGTTAGCGCTTCATGATAAATATGCCGGCGTGAAGCGTCGTAGTTCATATACCTCGTGAATCTTCAAAAATTAAATTCATTTCTTATATTTACATTATTTTTCTGACTTGCCATAACTTTTCGCCATTCAACTGTCATTTTTAAAGCAAAACAGTCTGCACTATATTTTTTGACGTCAAGTACGATATTATGACGTAACAATGGAGATATTCATGCTTATTCGTGGTACATATGTAATGTATTCATGAGAAAATGAGCTGCATTTTATTTTGTAAGGAATCATAGGGGAAATCTATTGGAAATGTAAATATTAATACGTAAACAATTGAAATTCTGTTTCCTTATCTTTAAGGAGGTATATAAATTGTAAATTTCGTCTTCATTTAGTCTTCTAGATATACTAACGAATTGTAAACACACGTTTATTGTTATCAGGTTATATGAAATATAATGAAGAGATGACGCGGTGGTCCAATAGTGATTGCAAGATGGTGAGATGACAATGGCGACTTGAGCAGCAGCATAAGTCCTCTATTTCGTTTCAGGGGTGATGGTAACGGTTGCACTACATTGCTTTATTCACAGAACAGGCTTGTTAAGGTTACGGAATATATTACTATCATAATTTCTGATGTATCCGACACTTGTGAATCGGTTTATGGTACTCTGATTCTCCATCTGTTCTGTTCTACGTTAACTTTCTGCAGCGTCTCTGTTTAGGTTTGCTAAACTGTAGGGTCGTGTTGTAGGATGAGAGATTTCGGGAGATATTTTTTTATCAACCGCAGGACGAAATGTATCCATGACGCTATCTGGTTTCTCGTGTATCACTCTCCCTTCGGAGAACCCATTATAAGTGGATTCTGTCTTCACATCCTGTACGGTGTCATAGGGTAAAACTGTAGTGCTATAACCATCTGGATTGTGAATTATCAGCTCCTCATTCTTGAAGCGTAAATGGCTGTAGCTATTATACACAGTGTTTCTGTGCTCCGACTGGGAATTGTGACCCGAAGAACAGATGTCTTTTTCTCCAGCATATAAGTCATTGGTTGTAACTGAGTTCAAAAATTTAGACTTTTTTGAACGTCTGTAAAATTCAAAAGATAAAAATCTTATTGAAACATTGTTAGAGTAAAAAATTCTTATCTTTTAATCATTTGACCCTAAAAGCATTTTATTTTGGAAAGAAAAATACATTTATTATCATGATTATATTTTACATACGATGTACATCTCCAGGTTTCTGTTTCACAAACGATTTTATCGACATTTTTCTAATTTTTGGTTGTTGTCAAAAGGGTCAGCTAAATATTTGCATAAAAAACAATTCAAATTTATATTTTTCTATTCATTTTGTACATGAATATCGTGACAACAAACCTCCAACAGCAGGTCATCCCAATACACAGCGCAAGGAGAAGTAAATTAGAACCAGAAAGGACAAACACGATAACAGTTTGGGTTACACAGTTAGGGACACTCTGATGAGAAACTGTCTCGTCTATTGTTTTATTCCCATATGCTTTATCTGAAAAAAGGAGAATATTATTTAAGAATCGTTTTATAGAGGACAATTTGTTATTTAGCAAATCAGAAACGCTTAATTCTCAGTGTATCAGATTTTGCACAAAGAACAGAAACTCTGACAACAAGATCTTTCGTTTGATCTTCCTAGCAAGCCAGTAGTGTTTAATTATGCCTGATTAGAATTTTTAAACGTTTAACTTTCAAACTGTTGATGGTAAGGAAATCCAAAGGAAAATATTTTTAAACAAATTTATTGGTTTCATCCAAACCTCCTAATTCTCCTTCCCTTTCACCTGTCTCACCTGTCTCACCTGAGAGACTTTTCTCACCTGTCTCACCTGAGAGACTTTTCTCACCTGTCTCACCTGAGAAACCTGTCTCACCTGCCGCACTTCTTTCCCCTGTCTCACTTGAGAGACCTTTTTCACCTGTCTCACCTGAGAAACATGTCTCACCTGTCGCACTTCTTTCCCCTGTCTCACTTGAGAGACCTGTCTCACCTGAGAGACATCCTACGTAAGGGTTGCAACTTTCACCCAAGGAACAATTACAGCGAAGCTCACATTTTTCACCGTAATGGTCATTTGGACATGGATGTGTACAATTCTGCCCATAAAAACCAACACACGCTGCATCCGAAAAAAAAACACAATTTTATTTCATTTATGTTTTATAAAAGTACTATAAAGTAAATGAATGAATATTAATAAATATTTTTTAACACAATACACAAGATATTTTATTTACCAATCAAATGCACCGAAAAGCATTTCAACAGACACAAATGCACAATTTAAGCTTATTTTTACATTTTTATGAACAGTCATATAAATGACCAAAGTCACATTGAATTCAGTGCTACAAAAAGCAAGTCAAATATTTTTTATGAAACATATGGAGATAACGAACAGTATTCAAGTTCAAAGTCCAGAAAACAATACAAAAAGGGAGCAGAGCAGGCACGGACCTAGGAGGGATCATGTGCCATGGAGGAGTGAGCATCACCTGTCGACCGGTCACACCAGCCGTTTGCTCCTTGTCATGATCGGGAAATAACTGAAAAATCCGTCGTCAATTCAGCATACAAATAATAGACTTACAATTAGTATGAAACACGTCAGTCAGCATTTGACTCAATGATAAACTGTATTTGCTGACAAGGTCATTGTATCGATCATAGAACTTACGAAATGATGACTTTAAAAGAGACTGCTAGAATTCTTCTTTCATGAACTTGTTTGTCAATAATTTACCTTGTTTTAGAAATTGCTTATACGTAGAGTATGATCTTGTGTATCGAATCTACTGAGATATATTAACTCCGTATGCAGGGGATGAAATATATTGCTGCATAAGTAAGGGAAGTTGATGATAGAAAGGTTAAAGTCATCACGTTTATCGTAGAGCTTGGTTGGTAGATTACCATTACCAAATATGAAACAGATGTGTCAGACTCTGTGGTATCTTTTATATAATCTATAAGCAAACGGATGTATGAAAAAAATGGATATAAATCTAGATATTTATTTATTTTAAAAGTATGGCGATACGTATATAACATTTTTTTGGATATTTTATCCGATGAGGTTCATATATTATATCTAATACTGAATATAAATATAGAGAGGTAAGCTTTTTTAAAAGCTAATAATATTTAATGTGGATACTGTAGAATGTTTAGTACGATAACATAATAAGAAAAAAATTGTCTTATATCAAACTTTAAGATTTCCCTAAACCAAAGGCTCAAGTGAGTATTATAGATCAAACATTATTATGATGTCAGTAGCTTGTCAATTATGTCATTTCCGTCGAAATAACATTGAAACAAAATTATCTTGAGTGATCTTGTTATTTCCTTCCTCTTCAACTAAAGTCAAGCTAGACACAATGATATATATATATATATATATATATATATATATATATATATATATATATATATATATATATATATATATATATATATATATATATATATATATATATATATATATATATATATATATATATATATATATATACATATTGTTATGAAAGCATTGTATGGAGAGGAGGATAAATTTTATACATTACACATAAACGTCACCAGAACAGCATGTTACATGTAGTCATATTGATGATTAATATTCGTATCGAAATAATGAAGAAAGTAAGTTTTTCTTTACCTGTACAGGTACCATTGATTGTTCGATAACCAGCACAACATTGTGTAATGCTGCTGAAAAATAAATTGAGACATTAAATTTGAAAAATCGGGGGAAAAATAAAAAATGGATTCATATTAAGATACAGGAATGTCATAATGTCACGTCATGTGATAAACCGTTCCAAAATTGTCTTGTCTCTTTAATTTGTGACCATTTTTTAAATTTATTATTTCATAATTTGTGATTTTATTAAAAGGTGTTAAAAACATTGAATTTTAATAAATAGTTTTGAAGTGAGAGGTGTTGACCGAACACTTCCTACAAGCTGGCGAGTGATATACCTTAAAGGAAATACTTACTTTTCCCTTGGGCAAATATTCTCTCCACCTGAAATATCTGCAAATTCAAAGACTAACATCCAAATAAATGATAAAGTATAAATATCACCCATAATAAACATACACTAATGCTTTAAACCTACGATTATACTTCATGTATTCAATAATACATATTTTCTTCCTCGTTCAAAATGTTTTTTTTTTTTTTCTAAATGTAATGTGAGATTTCCTGCTTTCTAAAAACAATACACAGATTAATTATCTCATTATCATTGTAAAAGCGTGAAAAACTAGTAAACTTGGCGAGGCTACAGTCTAGAGCTTGTACATCCTTCCTTGTTATTTAAAATAATACATAAATGTTTGAAGTAGCAGTCCAGAACAGAAATTGTAATTGATCATATGACACAACATACTTGATCAAAAAAAAAAAAACACACAAATACAACATACATTTATTAAACACAATATCCATAAATAGCAGAGCGTTTAAGACAAAGAAAGATTTTAAAAAGACCACAAAACGATAAATTCTTAAATTATGAGAAATGTTTAATAGTTTTAAAAATTTGTAACCAACTAATATCAATAATGCTACGAATGAACTCGAACGTGAATATTCAACGCCAAGAGTATATTGATACCATGGTTATCCTTTCAAACTTATTTTAATTCTAGCTACACCTGATTACTTAATTAAAAAGCAATAAAAGTTTAATACCACAAGTCATTGGCGTCGGAAGTAAATTGAAAGTGGGGGGGGGGGGGGCTAGGTGTTAACAATAATTTTATATACCTTCAAAAATACCCGACAAGCCAAAAAGAAAGGAAATGTGCACTAGCCAAACACGAAAATCCTATTTCATGGGGGGAGGGGTTAGGTTCGAACTTCAGTACCAAATTTTTTTCCAAACACCACCACTTTCACCATTTTAAGCATATACTGCAACATGCCCATGGAAATGGGGGGGGGGGTAATCCTAGCAGCAATGTCCAATGTCTATAATATGTCTATCTTTTGGGAAAAAAGTGGTGGGGGGGGCTATGCCCCCCCCCGGTTCCAACGCTTATGACAAGTTTTAATAGATGTGTCAATATGATAAAAAACAAGACAGATTTTATTGAGGCTTTAGATGTAAATGTTTAAGGCGTCAGTCACATAATTTATCAAATATTAGGGATAAGCATTAAACTCGTAAAGTGTTGAAAGGTAATCTTTTCCGTTGCACATTTATCGTGAAGAGCCGACCTGTAACTGTACCATAATCCTCTGTATGTCCATAACATGTCCTGATGACATGACCTGTGACTGTACCATATAGTACTCCGTATGTTTTATATCCTATTGACATGACCTGTGACTGTACTATATAGTACTCCGTATGTTTTATATCGTATTGACATGACATGTGACTGTACCATAAAGTACTCTGTAATGTCTTATGTCGTGATGATCTGACCTGTGACTGTACCATAATACTCTGTAGGCCTTATGTCGTGATGATGTGACCTGTGACTGTACCACATTACTCTGTAGGCCTTATGTCGTGATGATCTGACCTGTGACTGTACAATAGTGCTCTGTATGTCCTTTATCGTGATGAGCTGACCTGTGACTATACAATGGTACTCTGTATGTTTTATGTCGTGATGACCTGACCTGTGACTGTATCACAGAACTCTGTATGTCTGATGTCGTGATGATCTGACCTGTGACTGTACCATAATACTCTGTAGGCCTTATGTCGTGATGATGTGACCTGTGACTGTACCACAGTACTCTGTAGGCCTTATGTCGTGACGATCTGACCTGTGTCTGTACCATATATGTCTTATGTCGTGATGATCTGACTTGTTACTGTACAATACTACTCCATATGTCCTTTATCGTGATGAGCTGACCTGTGACTATACAATAGTACTCTGTATGTTTTATGTCGTGATGACCTGACCTGTGACTGTATCACAGTACTCTGTATGTCTGATGTCGTTATGATCTGACCTGCGACTGTACAATATTACTCTGTATGTCCTTTATCGTAATGATCTGACCTGTGACTGTACAATGATACTCTGTGTGTTTTATATTGTGTTGACATGACCTGTGTCTGTACCATATATGTCTTATGTCGTGATGATCTGACTTGTTACTGTACAATATTACTCTATATGTCCTTTATCGTGATGAACTGACCGTTGAGTGTACCATAGTACTCTGTATGTTTTATATCGTGATGAGCTGACCTGTGACTGTATCACAGTACTCTGTATGTCTTATGTCGTGATGATCTGACCTGTGACTGTACAATGATACTCTGTGTGTTTTATATTGTGTTGACATGACCTGTGTCTGTACCATATATGTCTTATGTCGTGATGATCTGACTTGTTACTGTACAATATTACTCTATATGTCCTTTATCGTGAGGAACTGACCGTTGAGTGTACCATAGTACTCTGTATGTTTTATATCGTGATGAGCTGACCTGTGACTGTATCACAGTACTCTGTATGTTATATGTCGTGATGATCTGACCTTTGAGTGTACAATAGTACTCTGAATGTTCCATATTGTGATAAGCTGACCTATGACTGTACCAAAGAATTCTATATGTCCTTTATCCTTATGATCTGACCTGCGACTGTACAATAGTACTCTGTATGTTTTATATTGTGTTGACATGACCTGTGTCTGTACCATATATGTCTTATGTCGTGATGATCTTACCTGTGACTGTACCATAGTACTCTGTATGTTTGATATCGTGATGAGCTGATATGTGACTGTATAATAGTACTCTGTATGTTTTATATCGTTATGAGCTGACCTGTGACTTATCATAGTACTCTGTATGTCTTATGTCGTGATGACCTGACCTGTGACTGTACAATAGTACTCTGTATGTCCTTTATCGTGATGATCTGACCTGTGACTGTACAATAGTATTCTGTATGCCCTTTATCGTGATGAGGTGACCTGTGACTGTACAATAATACTTTTTATGTCCTTTATCGTGATGACATGACCTGCGACTATACGATAGTACTCTGTATGTTTTATATCGTGATAAGCTGACCTGTGACTGCAAAATAGTACTCTGTGTGTCCTTTATTGTGATGATCTGACCTTTGAGTGTACAATACTCAGTAGTACTCTGTATGTCCTTTATCCTGATGATCTGACCTGTGACTCTACAATGCTCAGTAGTACTCTGTATGTCCTTTATCCTGATGATCTGACCTGTGACTGTACAATACTCAGTAGTAATCTGTATGTCCTTTATCGTGATGATCTGACCTTTGAGTGTACAATACTCAGTAGTACTCTGTATGTCCTTTATCCTGATGATCTGACCTTTGAGTGTACAATACTCAGTAGTACTCTGTATGTCCTTTATCCTGATGATCTGACCTTTGAGTGTACAATAGTACTCTATATGTCCTTTATCCTGATGATCTGACCTTTGAGTGAACAATAGTACTCTGTATGTTTTATATCGTGTTGACATGACCTGTGACTGTACAATAGTACTCTGTATGTTTTATGTCGTGATTATCTGACCTGTGACTGTACAACAGTTTTCTGTATGTCTTATGTTGTGATGATCTGGCCAGTGACTGTACCATAGTACTTTGTATGTCTTATGTCTCTGTATGTCTTTCAGCGTACAGCGATGTTTCGACATTCTTACTGCTTCATACAATTTATTACGCCTCACAATGGACAATTGACACCTGTTCTTTGTATGTGATGGTGAGGGTGTGTGTGTTTTGGCAAACAGACTATTTAAGCTTCGAGGGAACATAATTCATGGTCCCGGAATAAAAGCAATTTCTATCGCTATTACTAATAGCTTTCGCTTGGTCCGTAGGTCTGTCCGTTGACCAAAGGTTAACTATTTGCTAGGAAGGTCAAACGAATAATTTTGTTGAGTTTTTGTTCTTTGTTCAACATCTCACAAAAGAGAATTAAGCATTACTTGATTTGTTAAATAACAAATTGTCTTTTATTAAAACGGTAAAGCATATGGGAATAACAAAATAGACAATACAGTTTCTCATCAGAGTGTTTCTATCTGAGTAACCCAGACTGTTATCGCGTTTGTCCTTTCTGGATCTAATTTACTTTTCCTTGCGCTGTGTATTTGGACTATCTGTTGGTTGAGGTTTGTTGTCACAGAATTAATGCAGAAAATTCAAAAAAGTATTGTTGTTATACGAATATATAATTAAATATCTTTACAACAACCAAAACTTTACAAAATGACAATCATTATAATTGTTCTGTGACATCGAAACCCTGAGATCTCTGTAGAATATAATCTTGATAATGATTTTTTTTTCTTACCAAAATAAAATGCCTTAGGATAAAGTAACAATAGGTGTTTTTTTTTTACAGTTATGCTGTTTCAGTTAGATTTTATCTTCGCATTCGTTCACCTGATTGTTTGATTGTCATCGGTTTCGGAGTGGAATGGTAATAGTAATAGCGAAAAAAAAGTTCTTTTATATCCGGACAATGAATACTGTTCCCTTTGAGGTAAAATACCATGTTTGCCAAAAAACAAGATCAGCTGATCTCTTTCAAAACACTGACACAATGCGAGTGTTTAGAAAAGTGGAATGTCACGTATAGTATAGAACGGTTCACAATAGGTACTCGGTGACCTGTTAATTTAGTCGTCCGCAGTTTGGGGACATATTTAAAAACTAAGATATGAGCTGCAACTTGTACAACATTGTCTTTTGGATATGTTTTAGTTTAAAATAAAAAACACAATCTGTGCAAATGAGACCACTGGACTAGTTGCGGCTAGATGTAAACAATGTTGCTGAAAACTGGAATGTATATGAATAACGATAGAAATGTGACAATACTGCTAGACCCCCTCTCAAAAGCTATTGCCGATCTTTAATTCTTTCATGTAAATGCTGTTTATAACATTGAAAGTCTTGCCTTAGCGTGTGGACATGAGAGCCGTACGTCCTGCAAAACGTAAGTTTTTACACTTATAAGGCAATCCTTACCGTGTGTACCGGCCCTTAGTCAGACTTATGAGGCTCGAAAAAACCGTGTATTAATGGTGTACACATGGTACGGCTAGAACTTAAGTTCCATGACTTATAAGGCAAGCCTTATCATGTGTACCGGCCCTAAGGCAAGACTTACTTAAGCATTGAAGTATGATAATTTGTCGGCACGGCCAGGTGTGTTATAGAACCAAAGACATCTTAAAATATGAATTCAATGCTTATATTTACATTATCTAATTTTTACTCTTCATAATTTTTTATTTCGGTAATCTTTAATGTGAATTTAGCGCCCTTCAAAACTGGTGTGCTTTATAGACGTAAGACCCGTTTTTGACATTTGTGACGTTGCAAAGTTAAATAACGCGAACGAACATTGCGAGGAAAAAAGTGACAAATTTATTATAAACGCACATTTTTTGTATTTTTACGTTAATTTAACAGGGTTAGTATTTTTTTATTAAATTGTGTCAAAACAATGTACATTTTTGGTATTCCTAGAGTATTGAAATGTATATAGTTGCTACAAAATAGGTCTGCTAATAACGGGGCTCAATTATTCAAAACTGACATGATTTGCACTGTTTCTGGCTCCAAAAAGCATAGTATTTCTGTAAATATTGTTTATAATCTTGAAAGTGTTGCCTTAGCGTGTGTACACGAGAGCCGTACGTCCTGCAAAACGTAAGATTTTACCGCCCTAAGTCAGACTTGTTAGGCTCGAAAAAGCGTGTATTAACGATGTACACACGGTAGGCTAGAACAGAAGTACCATGACTTATAAGGCAAGCCTTATCGTATGTGCCAGCGCTTTTATGCCCCCCCCCCCCCCCCAGACAAAGTGCCGAGGAAGAGTAAGAATCTCCTGATGCCTGTCACACCTGCTGCACATGTATGTCATATGCATTGATCAAGTTGACGGAAGATATGGTAATCAAATGTAATACAAAAACAAAGCAAGAACAAGTCTTATGAAACAAGCAAGTCAAAATATATATACCCAGTGATAGGTTATACTCCATGGCACATGGTCCTACCTCTGATGTTTTGGAGGTCCGTTTTTGCTTTGCTCCTATATTTTGTATTGTTTTAAGGACTTTTGATCTTGAATACTGTTCGTTATCTCCCCATGATTCCTTGCTTAAACAAGGTCATAATAACGACCAGAGAATTTACGAAATGCTGACTTTAAACAAGGTTGTTGAAATTCCTGTGACTTATCTGTCAGTTGCCTGTCATGGTTGATACTGGAATATTAATTCATAAATAATAAATGTTAATGATGGGAAAAGTGGAATCATGAAACATATGGAGATAACGAACAGTATTCAAGATCAAAAGTCCATAAAACTATACAAAATAGGAGCAGAGCAAACACAGACCTCCAAAACATGAGATTTGGAATCAGGTGCCATAGAGGAGTTATTATCCCCTGCCGACCGGTCACACCCGCCGTGTGCTCCTTGTCATGGTCGGGAAATAACGGGAAAATCTGTAGTCAATTCAATGTATAAATAATGGACTAACAATTAGTATGAAAACCTGAGACAGCATCTCGTTTGTCATGAACTTTAGTCGTTATAAGTCGCCTTTAACGTCTTCAATTAATAAAACTACCAAATAAATAGATGAAAGAGATCTAGCAGACTTTGAGGTGTCTTTTCTTTCAAGTTCACTATAAATGGAACAGTTATTTTTAATAAATAAAAAGTTGTTGATATATCTGAATGTCGTGTAGAAGAAATGAAAAATTGTGAATAAATTATTCTCCATAGGAATTCAAAACCATTAATAGTAATGGTAATATAATAGAGGAAGGCAATTCGTGCTAATCAGGATTAAAGATGTTGTTGAGGTCCTTGTTTGCCACGCTTCTATTCCCTATTGTTCCTTGTTTGTCAGGGTCCTATGTCCTATTGTCCCACGAGACTTTTGGATTTGATAAAGTTCAATTCTTTACCTTCACACTTCTTTCCAAACATAAATGACATTTCAGACTTCAATTTAAATTCCAATCAGACTTTTAATTGCACAATAAACAAGCGTACTCTTGTAGATTTAAAAGACTAATGCATATATTTAGGGCAAGGTGACCTATTTGAGTTCGAATGATTTAAATTTACTTCCTTTCTAAGTATTTGGTGAACTATTTCAGGCTAAATTTTTTAAAAAGCAGATTTTTAAAAAAGACTGGAACACAAATTATCAAACACAAATTTTTAGTCAAATGAATTTTCATCTAAACTATTAGCTTTACATATAAAATTTATGTACAAAGATTGGTATCTTTACGCATATATATTTGTATTTTCACCAATGTTTATATGAAACCAAATACAGAGCTCATTAAGTCAGACATATTTATACAAATCGTTTGATTCTATTTATAATGGTGGCATAAAAAGAAAACATCCGCCTGATATTTTTCTCTATTTTTCTCCGTGTGTTTGAGTGAGGGTGTGATGTGTTCTCGTGCAGAAGCATGGATATCAGTGATAATGCAGTGCAACTATACCAGTAAAGATAAGGAAAAAATTGCAATTTAACATTTAAGGACAGTTTTGCTTACATTTAAAAGAAAAATAATAGCGTGGATTCTATTCTACGAGAGCAAAAAATAAATTTATTTTAAAAATCGTTTAACCCAATGCTAATTTTACACAACAACATTTGTTTTTAGAGTTTAAAAAATTGATTAACTAATTATCACTAGAATTGAACAGCGATTTTTAAAAAAAAAATTGCATCATTAAATGCAAACTGCAAATTTAAACGGAAAATATATCAATTTTCAGTGTATTTGTTATTCGCACCACTAACTTTTCTAAATAGAACTATTTGAATACGCAAGTAAGCAAGTACATTCTCGTTCACTGATTTAAATACATTAAACTACTTCACATGTCGTTCATAATTCTCAACGACATTGAAACTTCCTAGTTCAAGTTTCCTTTTGCTCTCCATTATCCCTTTTAAATTTGGCAAAATGAAGACTAATCTTATCCTTCTATTCATTTTACAATACATGAAGGGAATTGGATGCTGCGATAACTTCTGTGAATGGAGTTCTTGGACTCAGCAAGGGGCTTGTGAAAACAAGAGAATGTTGCAGAAGAGGACTTTATGTTGCCCATCGAAAGATCAGAAAAACTGCCTTGAAGTTTGTGAGAGGGATATGAAAGATTCCTTTCGATATGTTAACTGTGACTTAAGTAAGGATCATATTAATTTACACATGCAGTAGAGGGTAAAGAAAGGGAAAATAATATGAGTAGGTAAAATATCTTAAATATACATTGTATGCACTGAAACATTTACAATTTTCAAACTTAATTTTGAAAATTTAATATTCCTTAGATGGCAACAAATGGCAACAGTTATTTCAAATGAAATTATATTTTAATAAATAAAACTGTTTATCTCTTTTTTATTTTAAAAACCATTTGACTACATTCGAACGTTTAACTACAAAGATTATTTTCTGAATGAACTCTTCATCAGAAAACTTTCATTTCATCTTGTCTAACTTTGTCTTTTTCGGCTTTATTGACGTGCAAAACATTCAGAGATCAAATTCTAGTATATTAACATGGCATCGATTTGAACACATTTGGCACAGTTCTCTAAAGACGATTTAATCTCTTTTTTTCGAAAACGAAATTTGGTGGGAAACCAGTCTTGAAGGCAAGAATGGTTTTCTAGAATTTGATTCTTGAAAGTTTTGCACTTCAACAATGTCGAATAAGACAATATCAGGCCAAATGAAATATCTAAGGAATATTTAATTTTTAAACTTAAGTTTGAAAACTGTAAATGTTTCAGTACATGTATTTTAGATATTTTTTTTTTGCTACTCTTATTATTAGTATCGTATAAATTCCTTTTCTTGGCCTTCCCTTTCATGTGTAAATGAGGGTTTTTTTTACATTTTAGCCCAAATGGGGAAGTCAATCGCAAAATAATTAAGTACTTTTCATTTATTTATTTTCATGTGATTTTAAGATTTACGATTTTTCTTTCCCGTTAAATCATTTGGAACACTGTGTACATGTACATGTATGAATTCACAGTCTCCGTTTTTAAAAGCTATACATAGTGTAATTCAGTAGGGAATCTTTTGTTGATTATTTCAAATAAATTCATTTTCTAATGTAGAAACATCTGTGATTGAAAAATATGAACAGGAATCTTCTTCGGCAATGGCATTCTTTAATTCTTTCCCACATCGACGACAAAAGAGAGGCGTGTCTGAGGAGTGTCGAGAGGGGTGTAGCTATGAGGAGGTCGACGAAGTGTTTCATTGGTCATACGTGGTGAGTTCTAGCTTTTACAAATCGTCGCCTGCGTGGCTCAGTGGAATCTAGCGGTTAGAGTCGCGAAGTAAGGAGTTGATACTTGTGTTGCGGGTTCAAATCCCACTGTGGGTCGTGGAAACCAGTCTCGCGGATAAAACCGTATAAACCGAGGTCCAGTGTTGCTACTTAAGATGCTGGACCGAAATAAAAATCCCTCAGCTTTCAATTGCCCTTAGTGCCGAATATAGGTCAAAATTTGCTGCTCTCCACCATCACGTGGTGGTGTCTCCATATGAGTGAACAATTCTTAAAGGGTACGTTGAACAACCACAAAACAAAACATATTCTAGAAATCCGAATTTTATCTTTGCCAAACTTTTCGAAGCATTAAATGAATATTTTTTTATTGACATCCTCTTCAAAATATATACATATAATTTGCATTATCATAATGTTGAGTCTGAAACTGGGGGGAAACGACACATCACTATTCATGAACTACATGTGTATTATATTTTATAAAATAATGTATGCAATTAAGCTCTGAATGCAGTTTATTGGTTAAAAGGTTTTAATGATATAATTCTACCGATCTAATTCTATTAAACTACCAGACGTTTATTGCTCTTCCTTAGTGTACATACATGGAGAATTACAAGTGTGGCAGAATGTATTGTCCACCTGGAACCATATGTAAGCCTACCAATTATGGACATTGTGGACATCTCAACAATGTTGTTGTGGAATGCAAAGGTTGGTCTTACCCGCTCCGAATGTGTGTTTCTATTTTCATTGAAATAAAAATAGTCCTTTGTTTATATCGTATTTCTGAAACTATGAAAAATTTTTATACCATATATAAGTTACATTAACTTCAGTGTACATGCAAAGTTTGGGGGAAATCTATCGTCCAGGTATTTTTGAGGGACCGTCTCAAAATACAGGTACATTTACTATAGGATTATATAGGAAAATGCCAATTTTTTGCACTTTAAAGCAAATTATACAAATACTACAATAGACATTTTGTTCAAACTATAATATTTGATGAGTAATACTATATTGTACATTATATCTATATGTAAGAAACACAAAATTCTACTGTCTTGTTACCAGAGGGGGCATCTCGAAATGCAAAAAATTAGCAAATTTTACTATTTTTATAGAGTATTACAAAATATGACGTACACAATGGATTCACATGAAAACATAATAAAAATATTGGAGATATTCTCAAATTTCTATGTTTTAAATTTCAAGAGCGTATGTTTATTACTTTTCCTTTAATAATATTTTTATTACCCCTTAGCTATAGATTTTCATAAGGCCAAAAACACACTGCCACGACGTCAACCTACCTATCAATTGCAAAATCGGTTAAAAAATTAATTATATCAGATTGTAATTACATTTTTAGACTTATAATTTCTTAATTTTGTTTAATTTTAATAATTAATCGAAAAAAGTTGCATTAAAACAGTAAATACGCCTCATTTTACTATGATGCGCGAAATATTGCGCAATGGAAACTATAGTCGGTCCCCTTAAATGTCGACATTTTTATTAAAATAAGTTTTACAAAATCATTTATCCAAATAAATATTTTCTTCAATTTATCACTAGGGATATCAAATGTTTACACTTGACCGGCATTATTTTTAAGGTCACGTGATACTTATTTACTTTTTGGCCTCCTGAAATTTGATTTGAATTACATTACTCTTTCTAAATTTTCTCTTAATTCTATCTGATAGGTTTAGTTTTATATACAAAAAACGCTAAATTTTCGACTGAGTTTACTTATTTCCTTTGTTGTATCAGAATTTCTTGAAATTTTTACCGGACACACTTTAACTTATAGGAAGATAAAAAGACTTTTTGAACAATTTGAATTCATTGTTCCCGATTAGTTTATTAAGTTAAGGATAAATGTGAATCATCAACTCTTAATGGACAGGTTGGAGATGGTGGTAAAATTGCGTAAATGGAGAAATTAGAGATAATTAAGCTTGCAGCAAAAATACTCAAATATGTCATAATTAACATCTTTTTCAAACAAATCAACGAACTGAAAAATTAAAGAACGATTTAGATCTATAGATTAAACTATATTGCAGAGCTAAAATAGGTTATTTAAAGTCTACGAAACGTCCGTTTTAAATTTAACATTTAACATATAAATGAAACAACAATTGATGCATCTTCATGAAAGCTAGACACGTTTTATGTAGAACTGATTTAAATTTCTATTGATCAGATATCGATGAGTGTGCCAGCAATCCATGCCAAAATTTAGGAACCTGTCACAACTTGCTGAATGCCTTCCGGTGCTCATGTCCACCTAATTACTATGGAACTCTGTGTGAATGCAGTAAGTGAATACATTTTGATGGAATAATATGGAAGTACATGTATTGTCATAGTCAAAAAAGAGGATGCATTACTAGTAAATATTTTCTGATAAGAAAAAGCTACAAAAATGTATATTAAGTCTTCCTTACCCATTAATAAATATTTTAAAGCATTTACATGTATTTCAATTTTCTGTCATTTTTCAAATTTTTTGACTATTTTAAAAGCAAATAATGAGTTTAAAACTGCTAGTATGGGTTGCAATGTTCTTATCAAATTAATCGAAGACGTTTGATACTATATGCTCCGAGATTACTGAAGCTATAAGGTGTCTTCACTTGTTCTAGATCTGTTTATATTTTAGCAATGTCCTATTTTTGCTTTTATTTCAGCATTAAAAATATTGTAATTTGTGATTTATGCAACTATAATTCGGTATCTGGGTGTTTTACCCAATTTTGATAGAGTGGATTCTTTTGAAATCTCTTTAACATCAATTTATCAGCGCGCAGCGCGTAACAACTAGTCTGTGAAGTATTTGCTTACAAGGCAATTAAAACGACCATACAGCTACAAAATGATAAATTTAAGAGAGGAGTTAAAGTTTCTGTTACATCAACTTACCTGTCAGTAACCTACCTTAGTTTAAAAACTCATCGTACATTTTTATTGAGAGATTCTTCGTGTTTCTGGATTTCAGCATCTGATTTGAATCCCTTTCCAAATATACTGACACACAATTCAACATGTAAACGATAAAGAAAATGTTAATCGACTTAACTTAAAGTAAAAAAAATATATTAAGTAAAAGAAAATGTTCGTTAATAAGGAGATCATTGTTGAATACCCACTGGCGATCTCGTCTTAATGATATACTTTAATTTGTTAGACAAAAGCAAATAAGACAATGTACATGATGTATGGCAACAACTGTTGACACTTATTTGCTTCCGTACTGGAATATATGGTTTTGCTTTATTTCGGTCAGCTAATGCTGTAATACATGTTGAATTGGACTACACGCATGCAATATCGAAATATTTGAATATAACCTTAAGTAAGGTATCGAAAAATTATCATAACTTTAAAAAACACTGAAGTAAAAAGATGAGTTACTTTAAAAACAAAATGCATTAACAAAAAAAAAATAATAAATTTAAGTAAAATAGATAAAACAGGATTAATTACTACTATTTTTTTTTTTTGGCTTTTAGTGAACCCACCTTTGCCCTCCTTTGACTGTAATTGTGAGAACTGTAAACTTGGATCTGTAGCAGGAAAGAGCTGTAAGTAAACAGCGTCTTGTATATAGAACATACATTACACACATAAATTATCATAAACAAGATAAGAATTGCTCCTAGTTAAAATTTCAGTTTTAAAAAATAATATTGCAAAAAGTGGTAAATTAAGAGATATTTTCTTTTATTGATATAACAAGCAAATTATCAATTCCATATAAAATTAAAAAGACAAACTTATTGTATAAGACATCTTATTGCTGCTTTCTATTTCCAGTGTGTCCGTATATCGACATCTTGTTTTTAATTGATGATTCTGAAAGCATGTACTTAGAGGGTTTTCAATACGCTCAAAACGTAATCATAAAACTCATAGATTGCTTCAACATTGGACTTAACGATATACAAGTAGCACTTATGACTCATAGTTCGTCAACGAGAATTGTTTTTGATTTTAACTCGTATTTGACTAAAACAGATATCAAAGATGCAGTTTTAAAAACATCATATAGAGGTGATACAAACACTTATTATAGTAACACTCTCGATCAAGTCAGAACATTTTTGACATCTAATTCGAACAAAAGGCGCCATGCAATGAACATAGTTGTGGCAATGACAGATGGAAAACAACAAATAATTTTTTGACCAATGCACAAAATCTTCACAATTCTGGGACGTATGTATTCGCATTTGGAATTGGTGGTGATTCTTCACAACTTCAACCAATCCTGGAAACTCTTGCCAGCAATCCAAACTCCGAATTCATAGCCAATGATTTCCTTGATTTACACAGAAAACTATCGGACTTTACAAATAACTTATGCATAGGTAAGTATTTTAAATTCAGAAGAAATATTTCATTCCAAGAAGTCTTTCTAAAATCTTGAAAGCTCAACTACTGTTTTCTGTAGGGGAAGTGCATCCAGATATCCTGACATGCGAATTAAGAGTATCAGACAATTTTGGCCAAATAAGCCAATCCCCATCGATTGGTCCTTCCACTTGTTCAAATCAGCAAGACTTCTACGGAAAACATCAAGTTGATAGCGTGACTGGTCATCTAATGATCGATGCCAAACACGTCCAATACAAACATAACGTGACAGTTGATGATTTTGGATTCGGAATTGTTGAAGTGTACTTAGACTTCATAAAACAGACTGCAGCAGGTACATCCTCAATTGTTTCACAAATATCACAGTTCAGGCCTTAGTAAAAACAATCAATATTGATCGACTTTTTTATTTTTTAGGAACTGAACAAATTTTAAAATCTTCTACTTTACGAAATTTTACGGTAAAGAATATCCCCCCTTTGTTCTCCATTGAAGTTAATGAAACAAACAGCGAAGCACTTCACAACGGAAACAGGTAACAAATATATCACGTAAAGTACCTTCCATTGACCCTTTCTAAATTTACCCTCTGTGTGGAGTATTGTTTTCTTTTAAGTGATATACTTTTAATATGTCTCTTTAATATTTTTCTTTCAGATTTTGTTTAAAATATAGAGCTTACGCGGGTGGATATGTAGTGTACAGATCTCATACGTATATATATGGTAAAACGGAAGCTGACAGAATGCTTTGCTATTTCTTTGATAACCTGGCGCCAAAGCATTGCTCAGATCTCATCGCATGCAATAGTACACCCCTTAACATTTCAAAGGAAGTAACAAATTCCTCGGAACTCTCTGTTACATTCCTTGGATGGAAAGATTATGATTTTGCAGGGGCTAAAACAATTTATGCATCAGGAATACAACATTTTGAAATATTCTTGCACGAGATGGAATACGATGGATTAAAGTTGAAAGCAAAACATTCATCTGTTTTAGGCAAAATACAATGCTCTAATTGTACGTCCTTCAGCATTCATATACCAGCAACGTCCAATCCAATGCTATATTCTGTGGTGCTGGAAGTTGTCGATATTGCTCTTAATTCTCGTCAAGCAAGACGTTTTGTTTTGTTTGATAATTCATCAAAAATCTTATCTCATTCAAACAAAGCTTTGAGTGTAATTTCAGCATCGGTCGCGACAGGTTATGTCTGGCAAACGAATCATCGAACTCTCTGTTACGATTGGACTGGAAAGTACTATAATGATAAGTATGTTCATTACAATCCAATGAGTCCGATTGATCCTGGTGTACACAATACTTTTTCAGGTATTTATGAGCAAACTTCAGGACACTTTCGTCCTTCTGGAACTCCAAACGTAAGAGGGATAACCCATTTTAAGTACAAGGTAGCGAAAAGATCTGATGGTCAGTTCTCAGTGCTTTCGACTGACCAAATGATTCCAAATATTTTAAACGAAGGCGTCTGTGTGAATATTTCTAATTTGAAAGATGGGGATGAGGTGTATTTTGAACTTTCAATGGGTGATGTTGTAGAAAACGAATTGTCTGATAATGTCACAGTATTTATTGACGAATCTCCGCCTGTAATAAGAAATGTCTGGCTAATTCGAGATGAACAGGAAATGATTTATGTTCATAATCAGACGGATATATCAAAAATGAACTTAACCTTTCAAACATTTGACATCCATAGCGGATTGGATCATATTTCTTGGACAGCTGGTTGGACGGAAAATCAAGAACATTTTGCAAACAAGATTCTTGGGGTGAAGCCAATTCAGGTAAGAAGACATCAAGACAAAAGTCTCTAGAGTAATGAATGGTGAAAAGGCAACATTAAAATGTAAAGCCCAATGAAATCTTTATAGGAGATCTTCAATATTTATCTTCTAAATCACTGTGGCACAGTGGTTAGTGTGACTGCTATAGAGTCGCGACGTAAGGAATTCTCTCTCTCTATCTCTCTCTCTGATCCTTCTCCGGGTGCAAATCCAAATAAAAAAAGATTTAAAAAAAAAAGAAGACATCAATATAAAAAGTCTCTAAAGTAATAAATGGTGAAAAGGCAACATTAAAATGTACAGCCCAGGACAAAATTTCTTCACTGTGGGACAATATTTATCTATTAAATCACTGTGGAGACTGGTCCTTCGGATGGGACCGTATTTATAAACCGATGTCCCGTGTCGCAGTAGGTGCTGGCACAAAAATGATCCCTCCCTGCTCAATGGCCTTAAGTGCCGAGTATAGGACAAAATTTGCAACTCTCCATTAGCAAGTGGTGGTATGTGAGGGAAAAATTCCCGAGAGGGATGTAAACAAAATACAGTCAATTAATCTAAATCACTACCTTTTCTCCCAAGAAACTAACATTGAATTCTATGATTAGCAACAATCTAAAAAATCAAAACGATATCTGTTCCCATTTTTGTCGATAATATAATATACCTGTACATGTTATACTATATCTCTTTCTGGTTTGAAAATAAACCTTTCCTAACATGTTTTACTTTAGGCATGTGATAATGGATCACATTGTTACTGTACACCGTTTGGATATTGTGCCAGATACAATTTTTCGTTGGATTTGAACTCTCTTGTTATGAATAATACCCATATAGGACAGCATCATCGCAATTATACTTTCGAAATTATGGTAACAAATAAGGCAAAGCTACAATCAAAAAGATCAGTGGTCATTTTAATTGATGAATCTGCACCTGAACTCGGAGTTATTCAAGAAGGGGAATCCAGTAAACCTGATTTGGATTTCACAGCGACAGAAAATATCACAATCAGTTGGAAAGGCTTCCTTGATCATGAAAGTGGGATACGATTCTACAGAATAGCAGTCTCCAACTCATGCATTCCAAAGTCGGTCATGCTACAAAAAGACCTACAAGTATCTTTCTTTGAAACGTCTGAAACTTCTCTTCGAGCTACATTGCCAAATGTTGGAAAATACTTTGCATCTATCGTTGCATTTAATAATGCATTGGAATCATCTGAAGTAGCATGCAGTGATGGCATAGTTTTCGATGAAACACCGCCAACAATCAGAGCTGTAACCGTAGAAAACCTAAATATGTACCCAAAATATGCATGTGGAAAAGATAATAATGTATGGCTCATAACAGAATCGATCAAGAAGATTAAAACCAATTGTACATGTACAACTTTGGCAAACAACGTTTTGGACATCATTCCAGTAGATGAAAAAGTCAATTATACGATCGACTGTTCTGGAAATATTACAACAAATGAACCTTTACATTTTTATCTCAATAACGACCGGATATATATAAACTGGAGTATTCTTGATGATGAAAGTTCTGTACATGAAGTTTATGTTGGGTTCGGGTCATCCTTACTAAACAGTGAAACACCGGACATAATAGGATATACAAAATCTTCTCATAAAACTTTCTATCACAAACGACATCTAGGTCTTCATATAAATAATTACTTTTATATATTCATAAAAGCTGAAAATAATGCTCTGATGGAAACTGTTGTGCATATAGGACCCGTTTTAATTGACGAAACACCACCTACATGCTTTAAGAAACCAGAGGTCGTAATATCTGATGGATTTGTAACAGTGTACTGGAATTCAAGCTTTTTCTTTGATGTAAACCAGATTGAAACAGTAAAGAAAATCTTCTACAGATTGGGTAAGTTTACATATTCTTTTGAAATCCGTATAATTAAATTAAGTCAAATAGTCTAGATCACCTAATTTTCACACCATATTTTCAGGAGAATTTTATTTGGTATTTATAAGCGACACAAAGGTTATGCGGATTTCGGTCATATCTCTGTATAAACTTTGATAATACTATTATACGCAAGAATGAAGTTTTCGCGAGCAATTAACGAGAAAATAAAGTTATCGCGAAGAAAAAGAGATTTATAGTTATGTATATTTCATTTTTTTTTTCTAGGAACAAAGAGTCAAATGGTCTCAACATTTTCAAAATGGGAAGAACAACTTTCAACTTCATGTCCAAAGAGTTACGAATGTCTTAGTTTAAATCTAGAGGACGTACAGACAATCTTTTCTGATACCCATGAAGATTTTATTTTTGACTTCCATGTCTACAATGCTGCAGGGTTGTTTTGTGAGATACAGTCTGTGCATTTCAATATTCCATTTAATTCTCAAACATTTTACGGAAAACTGTACGATTTAAACCCTTTACTTGCAGGAAATTTAACGCTGAAAAATATGCAGGACAGCAATTTTACATTTTCAAACAGTTCTTTCTGTGTTGGATACCATGGCACTTTTCCACAATCTGATGCAGTGTATGAATTTGCTGTTAATTCAAATACATCTCAACTGATGTACGATAAAGGAAATATTACTGTAATAGATCAATCTCTTTTCACGTATTGTAATTTTAACATACCGTTAGAATTCTTTAAGCAATACACTATAGCGATGAAAATGACCTCTTTGTATGGAGTCCTTGAGACAAAAACAAATGGATTTATTAGTATTGACCAGAGTGACTCCTCATTAAATCTGACAGTTCAAGATGGAAAGGGTTGTGATGAGACAACCGTTATAACACGGATCTCTAATACCGAATTTATAAATAATACAGTTTACATTCATCCCAAATTAACAATTGGACACCACTATACACTATTTGTTATTTCCAATGACTTCAATTATAACATATCAAGTAAGGATGTAATAATATCTTCTGTTACGACATTCAAGGATTTTATATCGTTTATTCCAATGGAGGAGCATCCTTCTTTCATCATCGAAGGACTTTCGGAAAATATGAATTTGTCTGAGCTTATACTCCATAAATGTATAAAAGATCTCGAACTCGTACAAAACATGGATAAGATATCAGCAAATTGGAAGGTGCATGGACCAAGCTCCAAATTCATAACAAGTTATGGAATAGCTGTTCATTACTCTTGTTCATTACAGAAAAATTGCAATGAAACAATTTTATTTAGAAGAAACGTTGAAAAAACATTTTCGTCATCAATTCTTACTGGTCCTTTGAGAGACGGCTTTTATCAAGTATCGATAAAACCATGTTTTGGAGATATCTGTTCTAAATCATGGAAGTCCAATGGATTCTATATAGAAAAGTTTGACATGAATATAGGACGTCTGTCTGCATCACTTGACTTGTTGGATAATGAATGTCCTGTAGTTAATATCAAATTTCAGAGGTTTGTTTGTAGTGCAAAGGTGAAGAAATATGCAGTTTTCTATAAATGGGCTTTCTTTGGGGACAACAAAGGAGAAAAACAACTAACAACATATAAATCTGTGAATGCCGCAGTTAATGATACAATATCTGTAAGTATCGTTGATCAACTTTCTATTATGACTGTTGATTGATTAATTATATTGTTGTTTAGAGCGAGTCGGCAATAATTCAGCCATAGTTCGGAGGTTTTTATAATTGAGTGATTTTTTTATATTTTTTTCTGAATAAATGTCATGTTTATTATTTTTACAAGGTATCGACCTGTGTCCATTTGCCAGTTTACCCTCACGGAGAACTTTATCTCTGTGTGAAAGGATTTTGTGAATCTGGTCTTTCGTCCTTGCAGTGTTCAATGGCATGGATAAAACAGCACCCGAACGAGTTTCCAAAATCTGTTGTTTACGATCTAAATTTGAAAACTTTACCAATAGAAAATCTAGATGATTATAGATTTACATCTACCATAGGATCGGATATGATAAAAACACTTCATAAACATGAGATGGACTTCACAAACAAGAGTTGGTTTCAGCTAGGAGGATTTACCATTGGAACTGGACGGAATCATGTACAATGGACCGTAATGACGGAGAAAAGAGTTCCTACTGATTGTCTGACAGATGTTTCTTGTATTTATCAGGAAATCACTATAGGGGGATTCGCGCGGTTTCACACTTACTTAGGTTTACGAACGGGCGAAATTTATTACTTGTGTGTGAATGTAACCAAAGGTTGTAGTGACGGATTTGTGATCGATAATGTTCCACCATCATCGGGAAATGTAAAAGTCCACAATCATCATAACGGTTATATAAACTCGAATTCTACAGTCACTCTTCTGTGGCATGGCTTTGTTGATGGATCACATTTCAAGGAATTCCTTTATCCATCTGCTATTGAAAGATATGAAATGGCAATAGGTAAAACGTGTGCGTTTATCACTAAAAAGAAATTAAGCTGGTATCATAATTTTCTATAGAGAATGTATTGCACACTTTATTGTCTGTATGGATTTTGTTTTTGTTTTTGAGGTACTCATCTTAACAGTCAAGATGTTTTGTCCTTTACGCATTGTGGTTTATCGGAATCATCGGTTCTAACAAATGTGACACTTACCAACGGAATGACCTATTATTTTTTCATCAGAGGTATGAAGATGTTTCTTTAATAACAATAAAAATACAACGAAAATTACTCAGCAACTATTTTTGTTAGATGTTCATCTACGTTCAAATATACTGAAGATTTATTTTTTATACAACTGCAGCTTTTGATCATGCTGGAAACTACATCACATCATCTTCCGACCCATATATCTTTGATTCTACCCCTCCAACGACAGGAATGGTAACCGTGGGGAGTTATATCAAAAGCTTAACGATGGTCAATCCCGGTAATCTGATTGCTCATTGGTCTGGTATGGAAGATAGGGAAAGTGGAATCGAAAAATATGAGCTGGGAATTAGGTCTTTTAACGAGCAGGTTTCAGCATATTATTCCGTGAACAAAAACACATATGCTGATCTTGAGGACTATTTTTCATTCATTGATGGTCATCAATATCGTATAAATCTAAAGGTACTTGAAAGTATAAAACATTGTTGGAATCTTTTTAACTTCGAAATTCACCAATGACTATAAATTTATTTTAATTGTTAATATCTGTAAGAGTTCTTTTCCTCATTTTATAATTTTAGCAATAGTAGATATCATTTTTCTAGATATTACTTTTGATGTTTGTTTAGGCATGGAACAATGCTGGATTATACACCACTGTGTCATCAGCTCCGTTTATCTTTGACGCATCGCCGCCTTTGGTTGGCATAGTTCGGGATGGTCCTTTAGAAACTGGGGTAACTGTATGATTTATCAATACATGTATTAAAATACCTTTCTTATTATAGAATAACAAATCTACGAATTTTCAAAAAAATGGAAAGAGTACAAAATGTATCTTTTTGTAGCAATAATCAAGCTGAGCTTTGTAAACAAAATCGTTTAACCTTTTACGTTGCTGAACATTTCAAGTTTAATTTATCTCAATCTATATCATAAAATCTGTAAAAGGAGTGTTTATTAAAACCAATTATTTCGTTATCGTTTTCAATTAATTTTGATGTAGATATTTTCTTCTCTTCAGGTTGATTTGATGTTCAGTAGTAATGCCTCAAGCCTATCAATACATTGGACAAATTTTCATGACCCCCACTCCATGATTTCAAACTACCGTGTCGGCCTTGGAACTGCCTTTAAGAAGACAAACATAATACCAATGACTGATGTTGGTTTACGAGAAGGTAAGATCGAAACCTCTGTAGATTTTATTTTACTAATGAATTTAAGTTTTCGCACCAACTAGTTGTTTTTGCCTTTTCGATCTAGAATGGACCTGGTTCAAAAGTTTCAGAACAGGCGTGAAATATTTTGCAACCGTCGAATCATGTAATAAAGCAGGTCTCTGCAGTGGTGCATCTTCTAATGGTATCATCCTTGATGATTCACCTCCGATACCTGGGAGGGTTCTAGTAGGGAGAAACAACGACAGATATGTACCTGACAGGTATGGTGCTATGCTTATAATTCAGCCGAATGCTGATATGCTCGAAACGATGAAAAAAGACTGATTTTTTATGCTTGTTTTTTTTCATTTTTCAGCAAAACATTACGTGTGTCATGGGTAGATTTTATCGAAGCAGAATCGGGAATTTTACAATACTTTGTGTGTTTAGGCTCAAAAAAGTTTGTCTGTGATGTGGAATCTTGGAAAAATAGTAGACATGAATCTTCAATTTTACTCTTCAATTTAAACCTACCACAAAATCAGACCATATATGCGACCGTTAAAGCAGAGAATAAAGCTGGGTTGACGTCATCTGCATCTTCTGATGAACTCTTTGTTGATGTTACACCGCCTATTGTTGTATTTCCACCAAACGTCATCAAAACGAATTCTCCTATTGAACTGTATGATTCATCTTTATTAAAAATTCAGTGGAAATTCAAAGATAATGAGAGTCCTTTATCTAAAGGCTTAATTTCCTTTCGAACAAGTCACAACAGTAAATTATTTCTTGATGACATTACTTTTTATGGAGATGACACAAGGACAATCTCCCTAGATACTTCAAAATGGTTAAGTTCTGGAGACAAATATAGAATAGTTGTGACGTCATGCAATGCAGCCAGACTTTGTACCTCGAGTGAGAGCGATGAGATAACCATTGATTCCACACCACCACTTGTTGGACATATTTTAGATAATGCCGTATGGTCCAATAATGATTTGAGTGTAATGCTTAAATGGAAAGATTTCGTGGATCCAGAAACACAGGTTGTGGCATATCATTTACATCTTAGCGAAACTCTCTATGGACGTGAAATCAGTGGACAAACCATCAAAGTACCTCATGATGGTGGTGTTCATGAAGAACAAAACGTTACCGTAAATATCACTCGAAAATTGGTTCAGAATGAGAAAATTTTGCTAGGTCTGTCAGCCACGAACAATGTTGGTCTTAATAGCAAAGCAAGACATGTAACGTTTTTAGTTCTTCCTACAAATAATAATGTGTCGCAAGGTAGACTACTGATCGAAAAACATTCATGTGATTCACTGTCTTGCACAAATGACTGTACATGTTCAGCTATTGGCAAGAAATGCTCAAACAATATAGGAATAATGCAATGCAGGGAATCAAATTTTACCATGAAACCTCTTCCCACATTATTTCAGATGGTTTAGAGTCACAACATGCGTATAGTGCGTCAACGCGTTGTCTATCTGCCTCCTGGAACTCAACAAGCGACATTTTTCGAAGGTATGAGTGGAGTGTTGGCATAGAAGGGTTCCCAATCGGATATGGAGTTTTTGATCTTCACAAGGAAAATCCCTGGAAAGACCTTGGCCTCGATACTCAGTTTGTTTATTGTCTGCCTCCTGGAAAGCAGTTTAAGCATATGCATTCATATGTTATATTTTTGAGATCATGGATTACGGACACTGACTATGTTATATCTGAATCGAAACCTCTTACCATCGATACCTCACCCCCACAGATAAATCGGGGTAAAACTATTATAGACTCGCTTGATAACTGTGCCACACATTCCAATACGGGGAAATCATTTCACGCTCTAAGGACGTGCTGGGACGGAGTGTTTTCTGATCAGCAGAGTGGAATAAAGAACTACAATATATTTGTTGGAACTGTGCCAGGGGGTAATTATATCCATGTTTTATTATTGAAAATTTATATTCTTTTATTTTTTTTTTTGAAAATTTATTCATGTTTCCTAACCACAACACAGGTTTTTCGTTTTTCAACAATAATGTTCAAGTTTCACCGTTTTCATTTTTGTACTCTATTCTTATCTTAATATTGTTGGAATTAAATATTTATTTTATAGGGCATGATGTCTCGGGCATACTCAATATTGGATTAGAATTGAATTTCACTTGGCACTTTTCAAACTTGCACCCAGGAGTCAAGTATTTTTCGACCATTCAAGCAGTTAATAACGTTGGTCTGCAAACAACACTGTTCTCCTCCGGCTTTCTTATTGACAATACTTCTCCATCGGTCGGCATTGTGTATAATACGGCTTTCTTCCAAAATATTCCTTGGCAACCGTTTTCGACTTCATTAACAGCAACCTGGCAAGGTTTTACAGATCACGAGTCTTTCATAAGTAGCTACTTTGTGGCTTTGGTAGATTCTGGTGGCAATGTCATTAAAGACTTTGAGAATGTTGGAATCCGGAATAAACATACCTTGTCAAATCTTACTTTAAATGTCCAGAAACAATACAACTTTCTTGTGAAAGCACAAAATTCTGTTGGTCTAAAGAGTAATGCAGTTTCATCTCATCAAATATCATTCGACGTATCAAAACCAAAAGGAATGAAATGCAAACTTTACAGTCAAGTAATATACAATATAACAATTTCTTCTATTGCCAAAGAAAACTTTATATCAGAGCAAATCAATGTTACAAAGGGTCAATACAGATTTAAGGTTCAAATACATACCCTTCATAAATTTTGGCATGATTCAATACACATTTATATTGAAGACACAAACCATGAAATACCAACGGATGATTTAGAAAATGGATTCCATTATCTATCTTCAACTGAAAAAACAGTCAATGTATTAGTGGATATCACAACACTAAGAATGTTGAACGATAATTTTACGATTCGTCTAACTGGAGAAAAATGTGTTAGACTTGAAGAAGCAAATGATAATGCTGTTACTGTTCGTCAAATATCTCCAAGTCACGTGACAATTTCTGTATTTATTGTGGATGAAGAAAGTGAAATCACATCTGTGGATGTGTTAGTTGGAACCATTAGAAACGCCCAACAGATAGCACACTTTTCCATGCATACTGGAATATTTGTGAGAACAATTCACATCTTACAACAACAAGCGACCCCAATCACCGTTTCCGTTTTCGCCAAAAATGGTGCTGGTCTTCAAGAAAACTTTTATGCTTTGCCCATTGCATTAGATCATACGGCACCCGTGCTTGTTGTCAAAGACGTTTTTGTTTCTTATGAAACAGATAATACAGAAGTAAAATCCATTTTCACAATTAGATGGAATGTAGAAGAGAAAGAAAGTGACATCCAGGAATGCTTTTGTGCTTGGGGTAAGTTTCTCTTTCCGAAATAAAAGCCAATAAGAAAATTGATCTTTCAAAATTCGAGGTTGCCTAGGTGTTACTACTTGGGTATTTTTAATTCTTATGAAATATCCTTCCAATAAATAGTGAAATATTTTGTTTCCAGGTAGCTTTATGGGTTCAGACACAATTATACCTTGGTTTGAATCAGAAAATAGGACAGAGTGCAGATCACCAAGTATGAGACTTCCACATGGCACAGAAGTGTTTGCTTCCGTGAAATGCGTCAATACGATCGGACTTAGTTCTGAGGTTAACGATAAAAATGTTACTATTGTGGCATACAAAGCACCAATCCCTACCCAACCAGAAGTGACTTTTGCTGTTAATAGCATAAAGATGATGTTACTGGAACATATCCAACATTCCACTACTTCACTCTATTTTCATTGGTTGAGTTTTCAGGATGCTACAGGGTTGATTAATTATAACTTCTGCATAAAATCCGATAACAATATAGTGTTGAACTCTGCTGATATTGGAAAGCATAACTATGTTTCTATTGATGATCTTGATCTTCAGTATAACGGTACCTATATAGCTGACGTCTACGCGGTCAATTCTGTTGGGAAAAGGAGTGACTCAATAAATGGAAGTATAAAAGTACTTGATATTGCTCCAATCCAAACAGGTAAGATAACTGCCGTCGTTGTTATAAGTATAATGAAGTGAATTCATTTTTTTTTATCAAAAATCGGAATTTTAATTTAATCATACTTTTCTTACTTCAATTAAAGGAAAGACATGCAACATTTCCATGGATGACGGAAAGCTAAATGTCACGTGGAATGGAGTATTCCAATTGGACACCAGGATAGACTATAGTTATACAGTGTTCATTGGGTCTCAAGCTGGTTATGCAGATATTGTGAGAAGTATGAAAACAAAAGATGACTCGGTCATTGTTCAAATAGACATGGACATACGAGATGTTTTTATTGTCATTACTGCTGAATATGCCGGGCGATTTCAGTCGACTTACAGAGAACACAAACAGATCCTGTAGACTGTTTTATTCCATTTGAGCTATGAAAGGTAGAAGTATCCGAGTTCTAAAATACAATTGTACTGGAATCCCGAGTTTCTCTAAGTTTTTTCCCCCGCTATTTTTCTCCTCAAGTCGCATTTTCCAATCCTGTGGACACGGTAGCCGAATATGATGTTCCATAAAAACCCTGTTCTAGATCTGTAAATTCTTCACTAGCAATCCTTTCACTGGAACCTGTGTCGATCAGCATCGAAACACATTATTTACATCTCACCTACGAGATCTAGGATTCAATTAACTTCTAATTAATTTAATAAATACAGTCATGTATTGCAAATCGGTCTCAAATCTTGTCCTCAAGGTCGAAATTCCCTTGATTTTCTCGTTCTATATGATGCCATACATAATTTGTGTTACAATCGTGCATGGATATTTGGGAAGTGAGTACCTGCACGGTCTCCTCCAGGCCAGAAGTTTTCTGTGTGACGAATAGTCCTGCTTTTGCGGACAGTCCAACTTCCGACATTAGATTGCTACTACATTATTCCCTTTAATTGTCTACAAGTTACGCCTCTTCAAATGTATACCTTCTGGTTTGGCAAACCTTCTAATTTCAGGTCTTATTCCCTAGCTATAGATCGATTGATCGTATATTATATAACGTCCCTCTCGAGAATTTTTCACTTATGTGGAGACGCCAACACTTGCCGGTGGAGAGCTGCAAATTTTGTCCTATACTCGGCATTGCCATTCATTGCCAAAATTGAGAAACAGGACCTCGGTTTACTGTAGATCACTTAATTTTCGCGACACCTTATTTTGCGAGATAAAACCTTTATTAGCGAGACAAAATTTTCATGAATTGTGGTCAGTGCTTTATATAACAGGACCTCGGTAATTATATGGTCTCGCGAATAAAAAGTGATTTACAGTATATGGTCTCATTCGAAGGACCGATCTCTCAAAGTGTTTGATCCAGACACCAATATCCTTTTATAAGCTTCAGAGAATAGAGATCTATCGTTTACCCACCTTAAAATTCGTGTACGAGTACTAAAGTGT
The DNA here is from genome assembly GCF_032062105.1 of Saccostrea cuccullata. Taxonomy (NCBI): domain Eukaryota; kingdom Metazoa; phylum Mollusca; class Bivalvia; order Ostreida; family Ostreidae; genus Saccostrea; species Saccostrea cuccullata. The sequence continues at coordinate 36,370 of NW_026938421.1, forward strand.
ACGGTAATCCACTACTATATATAGGACTTAAGCATATGCATGTATACATGTAGTAGCTGCCAGTTGGACTTGCGTGGCATCTTAAAACTGTTGCATAAATTTTCATAAAATGAAAATAAAATTCATCTACTCTCAATGACATTCAAGAACATATTGATCCATGATCAACTGAAAAGACAAAATAACGTAGAAATGAAAGAAAAAAGAAGGAAGGGGGTAAAAGACGAAATTAAGGCAATTTATACTCACAATGACCCCGGACCTTAGGACTGTAAGGAGTTATCATGATAGATGATTATGTATGTATAATGTTCAACGTCCCTCTCGAGCATTTTTCACTCATATGGAGCCGCCACCATTTGCCGTTGGAGAGCTACAAATTTGGTCCTATACTCGGCACTTAGGGCCATTGAGCAAGGAGGGATCTTTTTCGTGCCAGCACCTACTGCAAAACGGGACCTCGGTTTATGCGGTCTCATCCGAAGGACCGATCTCCACGTCCCACACTACGGGATTCGAACCTGCGAACCTTACTTCGCGACTCTAGAGCAGACGCTCTAACCACGGCGCCACGCGGGCGACTCGTGAAAGGTGAAACAGAAAGATGAAGCTCGACTGTTCAAAGAAGACATATTTTAGGATTTCAAGAGACAAAGATAGTTCTTAGTGTGTTGTAGCTAACGCTCATTTTAGTTATTGAATAAAGGAAAATGATAACCATGTGTTTACTTCAAAGACATACAGTACGAAAAGTGTTATAGTTATAGGCCTAATGGTTTTAACCTATACGTCTTAAATGCATCGGGTTCGATCTTCGCACAATTAAACTGACTTTCAGTTTCACTGTGGTCTGTCGAATTTCTATTTTGTAAATGTTGAAATGGACCTGGAACGTATACGATGTAATCAGGGTTTGTATGCTATGTTTTTTAAACTAGTTTAAAATTAGATTTGCTTTTTTTTTTTATATATCTGACTAAACTTTAACATGTTTAGCTCTAATTTGAAGGAGTCGTATAAGTACCTGAATATTTATGTAAAATGCAAAAAACTGCTGAGGAAGAGCGTTCAAATTGATAAAGCTTTATCAAAACCAAAGGATGGAGGAGTTCCATACAAGACACCGGGTATTTATACGTTTAAACAGAAAAGAAAAGTGATTTACCTTGGCATGTCATCAAAGGATATACGAACCCGACTTCAGGTAATCTAGCACTTGGGACCGTAGCTGCAGATCTGTAGCTCTCCGAAAAAATATGTATTGACGAAAAAAAAATCGGAGAGCTACAGTTCTGCAACTATTGGGACCGGTATCATTAAGGAATCTCTGAACGATTACTGAATGTTTTTTAACCATTACTGATTTTTTCACATCAAGCAATCCTCTCTTATATTTATACAATACATTATGTATATATAAAGTTTTAATATTTTTAAAAAACACATTCTTTCAAAAAGTATTTTGCACGTTTGAGAAGCGGCAGCAGATTCAGAACATCTAATTTTAATAAATTAGATTGTATTTTCTGTCTACTTACCATATGTGGATTATTTTCAGGCTCTAGCAACTCTCTTGATCCTTAAAAAACATAATGCAGCTTTAATAACAGTATTTCATTCTGTTTTACAATAATGATCAGTAGTTATGTAATCAGTCACTTAATTAAATGCCTTTATCTTTAAATAGGCACACCTAAACAACAATGATCAGCAAGAAGTGGGTTTATATCTTCAGAAGTGGCACTTTAATGCCATCACTGTGTCCTGGGTGAAGGAAACGAAGGCTGAAGTAAAGGAGAGACAATACCTAGAGATAATTACTAATCTACAAAACAGTGTTCCATACCTCAATAAGACTGCTGGGAATTCAAGGAAAGCCACAAAAAAATACTCTTCTTGGAGAATTCTTAGGTGATTTCTATTCTGCAATGTACATCTTAAAAGGGTGATATACTTTGCTGAACCCAGGGGCACATGCCAAGCCATTAATTTGATCTAAACTCTGTTGTACAAATGTGAAAAAATTGATGCCCTAACCATATCACAACATGCTAGATCATGACTTTGATCAAGTTTTTAGCTTTGGGGTCATGGTCAAAACATGTTCTGGATCAATCTGGATAAAACAATAAATTACTAGTATTATTAAAGACTTTTCTTATACGTAAAGTTGGTGATTTTTTAATACAGTTATTTGGCCAGTTCCGAATAAGAAACCGATTCGACGGTGCTACAAATATATTAGGAATTATTTCAAAATCTAAGTGTTTTTCAACTTGGTAGTTCGATGACTTAAAGATATGAATTATATTTTTTTTCATAAAAGTTCGAAAGCCTTCCCTAAAAAAAATTTATCGTTATAAAGTTACCATAGGTGTCCATTTTACCAGTTACGTTATAAATAAGCCGTTATAACGAGTTAATTATCTCGTTATAACCCTAGAGATTCGTTATTACAATTCAACCCTAAATTTAAAATATACGTCCGTTATAACGATCCATTGGCATGCGTTAGAAAAGTTAAATTAATTGCTTACCAATAAATTATTTGTATTTCCAAAGGTTAAGAGAAACATACGAGTTAATTACTGTTATGGGCACTAACTCGTTTTAACGAATTAGTTACCCCACGCCTCCTTTATGATTATTTAGGACAAAGTCCGTTATGTTTTACTCGTTATAACGAGAGATCTCGTTATAAATAAATGTCAGTTATCAAAAAGTAAAATAATAGTTATAACAATGTCACAATGCAATAAAGAATATGTGAAAGTATCATTAAATCTTATTCAGTGTTATAACGAATTAAATCTCGTTATAACAAGAGTTATGGATATACCTTTCAATATTACTCGTTATAAAGAATTAATTAACTCGTTATGTTTTTCTCGTTATAACGCGATAATTATCTCGTTATAACGAAATGATAAGTTTCCCCTTTATTTCCAAAAATAGCAATATAGGAATTAAAAACTTTTCAATGCCATTGATGTTTGTATAATTATCAACGTAACTTTAAAATTGATATATAGTTGCAAATTTAATTTGTGATATGGTTTAAATAATATTAATTCTGAACTATCTGGCTGTCAATAATCACAGGTTGATAAACTCTTTATTTGAACACATTTACACATTTATACGTGAACGTGTCCAAGGACATAATATTAAAAAAAATATATTGCCAAATGTACTTGCTTCAAAGTTTGGCAATTTATGGTATGGATAAAAGACATTTTTTTAAAATATGTTTTGGATATAGCTTTCATAATCAATGTCTAAGAATCTAAATTAATACATTATAATAGCAGCCTAACGCAGGCATTAATGCAACATATATTAGATACACAAAAATGTTTTGAGGAAGGGGGACATGGAAACATCAGCAGTTAGGTCATGGGCGTAAACATCCCAGTTTACTATATATGCTTCTTCCTGTTTTTCAAGTAAACAATACAAAACAACTGCATCGTTTATACATAAACGAACTACAATCAAAGGCACAACCCCTCGATAAAACAAAAAATATATTGCAAAATCTTTATCAACACACTTTAAAAAAATATCGTATCGTTTTATATACGATTTTGTAATATCGATATATATATCAATACCAGTGTTTAACTCGTTATAAGGAAAAATTTTGTTATCATCAAAATGATTATAATATAAAAAAGGAATTATGAAAGTTTGTTATTAAGACAAACAGTAAGACAGAAGTTGTTATTGTGGGAACTTTATAACGAGCATAACTTAAATGAAATCAACAAGATTTTTTTCTTCATGTTGGTTACTCGTTATAACAGTTTTGTAAATTCTGCATGTAAATTAAAGTAAATATATAAGAAAATGCCATTTTTATTACATCGTTATAAATATTGCAAGTACATTATAACGTGAATACAGTTAAAAATATCGCAATATATCGCAATACGAAATCTCTGGCCAATACCCAGCCCTAGTTTACAATGAAGAAAACATCGAAGAGTGAATTTATAATAGTGTTTAAAATGGGTATTCGGAACGTTGAGTCCATATTTATTATATTATATAAATAATATTAACCCAAATTTATTTATTTGTATATCTTCCTTGTGTTTACAGAGAAGTATTTATTTAAATGTAAGTTTTTAGAATTTATATGTTAGAGGAACATATCGGTAATAAATTTTAACCAATACGTTGATAAAAAATTTATGCATCTAACAGAGGTACCCCCTCCCCAGACTTATCGCGTCGCGGTTACCCTTGCAGGGGAAATTATTGCACTGACAAAATATAAATATTTATGTTTCTACGATACAATCACACATGGCAAACGTCTTTATTTTTTTTAGTCTCTGTAAGGGCAAAACATGCATCAAAACTGCTCGCCGTGGAAAAGTCTTTCAAACAATGAAATGGTATGTGCTAAGTATTACCGGAAAATGTTCACAGAAATCTTGTAATTGTTATTTTTACACCAGATTTCTTTGCTATATCTTATTAATTTTCCTCACTTAAATTGCAAACTAATTATGTTTGTCTAAAGCGAAAGTGAAAACGAGGCAGCTCGTGCAAGTCATTATTCGCTTTCAGCGGCCGTTATTAAAAAATAATTACTTCGTATTGACCAATCAGATTACCGGATTTCACAAAGTTATATAATATAACGAGATAATTAACTCGTTATAACGAGATAACTAACTCGTTATAACGAGATAACTAACTCGTTATAAGAAAATTACAACTCGTTATAACGAGTATTAATGTCCTTTTTAATTGGAACTCGTTATATCGAGATATTAACTCGTTATAAAGATATGAACTCGTTATATATTTTTTTTTATGTGCAGAAATGAACCTATCCGGCTTTCGTAAAAAACAGTCACGTGTAATGACGATTGTTTATCCTTTGCAGAGGACGGAGACAATGTTCTTGTAAAGATCTAAAACCTCCAGTTAAATAGTGAAAAAAACTCACACAATTTTTATTCTTTCTTTGAAAGAAACGACTTGCCAAATTTATGTTGAGTCACTTTTGTAATAACGTCTTTCCTGATATACTTTATTTTATCAAATAAAATATACAACATGACTGTTGTATATTTTATTTGATAAAATAAAGTATATCAGGAAAGACAATAATAAAAAAAAAAGTGCGTGGCCTCATTTAAAAACCATTGTTTATTACAAACGTTATCAAAATTTAATATCGTACCATTTTTTAATAAATACAAATACTATCCAACATTACAACTAGATTTATATCATTTATGACAGTAATCATAAACTTTCAAATATTATCAAACATGTATTTTAACTAGAAGATGTATAGAACTAAAACTCGCAGCCAGTTGACGTTTTTAACTTTTCTTTTCATAAATAAAAATTCCTCATTCTATAAAATATTATTACACTGATTTTAGAAGAGCAAGTTGAAATCCCTGTAACATTAACTTACCGGTGAGTAGCCTGTCTACCTTTAAAATTGACCGTACTAAGAGCAAGCTCTTGGCTCATTGAGTAGGGAAGAAGTTGGAAGACATAAGCACCAGTATGCAGATGAAAGCGGAATATTACTGACTACATGAATAAGGAAAGTTGACGATGGAAAAGCATGGGTGAATATCATAAAGTTGCTTGTTTTAAATTTGCCTATAGATATTTTCTATAGTCCGTAAAACATCCAAATATGAAACAGATGTGGCAGACTCTGTGGTGTCTTTTATCTCAAGTTCACTGGGATATGTCGTGTAGACATAAAAATAAAAATATCTATTATAAATTGTTAATTTATAAAACATCGTCGATAAATCTGAATGTCGATTAGAAGGCCACAGCTAGAATTTCCTCTCATCATGTAGATGTTTTATTAATTTAAAAAAATCTACTTCATAGGAAGAATTACGCACGTTTACTCTCGATTCCCGCCTACATTTTACAAATATTTAATTTATTGATGACAATTTGGCCATAATTTTTTTGTTTAATACAAAGAACAGTTCAATGGCAATTGATTATTTATTTTAATACCAGTGCTAAATAAAGAAATATCCGGCATAATTCCAGCTCTTGAAATAAGGGGGGTGGACGATATTTTCCATTGAAATCGGGCTTTAAAGCATCACTATATTCTAAAATAGTCTTGGATATGAATAAATGTTTCGTAAATCTTTTCTTATACGTTTAATACATAATATCATAATCATATATTAGTCAAATACAATGTTTCAGTTGAAAAGCGCTTTGAAAATGCTGGGGGGGGGGGGTATTTTTGTCGTTTTTTGTCTATAAAAATAACCCCCCCCCCCTGAAACATTAAAAGCTTTGGCATAAATTTGCTAGACGGTCCATATTACCCATAAAAAGGAATTTTTGTTTTACGGGGGGGGGATATTTTAAAAACATTTTCCGTTTTCCGTTTTCATGAATTCCAATAGCTTTTTGGAAAATGGACTTACAGTTATTATTTCAACTGAATTTCATGTAGTGGCTCAACTCTCAGCCGGGAAATCTTCCTATGAAGCGATTTTAAAAATGTCGGGCTCGATCATCACATAATTCTGTGTCTTCCCGTGTAAACAACCGGGAAAATCTTTCAAGTTTCTAATAAATACTCCCTTAACATCTGAAAAAGTCATGGATTTGTTATCTTATGATTGGGGACTTTGGAAAAATCTAGTCAAAGAGATTTCAAGCACTCAGGATGCTTCCTGTTTAAATGCTGCAGTTCAGTGGTATGAAAATGAAACGATGTCTAATTACGGTTGTCAGCCACAGTGGTCAGAATTCCTGAAGAGTCTGCAACAGGAGGAGCCTATCATTCAAAATGGAGAACTTAAATGGCTTCCTATTTTCCAACACCTATCCCATGGATTACAATCAGTCTTCCTGCAGCTTGTGCTACACTTCAGGCACAGAATACCTACATCAGAATTGGCAAACTTCACCAAAGTCATTGCGAGTTTTGTACATAGTAATGGTGAAACTTGGATTGATGCATACATACGAATGCTAGTAGCTCATTGTCAGTTGTTTAATACGGACATATCGAATGACTTTAAGCAAGTGGAAGGATATGTATTCACTACAGACAATGAGGAGATGGCAAACTCAGTACTACAACAGCTGACAACAGGTCAAGGTCGCGTGGCTCAGTCATCACAATTTTCTCCACAAGGTCAGGAGGAGGACAACATAAGATTAGATCCTACATTAAATGAGACCTCTCCTGTGGATAATTGTATCGATAAAAGTACCCTCGAGTCTGTAGAACTGGATGAGTTGATAGAAGACAATGGCACAGAAGAACCAGCTGCAAAGAAAGCCAAAGTATCCAAGGAAACACGAGAACCAGATAAAATATTAGAATCTCTAGATACAGCAACACAGGCTGATTTGATGAAACTCAGAGAACACTGGCAAAATGAGTACAAAGATTTTCCAGAAGAATTTAAACTGTTTTATACTTCAACTCCAAACCAGGTCAGGGAATACTGCAGATTTATGGATCTTGATAGTTTATCGGAGAATTCTGTGGCATGTGCTTGTCAGAATCTACTGGTAGTTAGTGAAAGTATCAGTCATGACAACAGCATTCAGTTTCTTCAGTCAGCACTACTGCCAAAACTTTCTTCAGGTGCATCCAGACCAATGCTAGTTCTTTTAAAAGCTATAGGAGAAAAACTTCCGAATTCTCTTGTCGATGGAATATTTATGCACCTTGTTCAGTCAGAGAAATCAAGTTCTTCACATTTTGATGTCATGTGCAAGATAATGAAAGATTCCATGCCAGTTCCGGTTCTAGTGCACTTTATCAAGAAACTTAACTCAACATTAGAAGATATAAAAGAGCCTCAAATCCCAGTTTTCCAAATGCTTTTTGATCTTAAGATTCCCTTGGGGAAAGAAGACACAACACATGTACTGGAAAAATTGAGAAAATCAGCACCAACCTTTCCTAAGAATTTGAAATTTGGAAAGCTTGTTCTGGCAACTCTTAACGTATATGGAAAACTGATGGAGCGAGAACATGTAATAACTATTCAACAGATACTTCAGTTTCATACTTCTTTCTTGAAAAAATCTATTGAGTCTGCAATTAATAAGCTTGGAAATAATTAATGAAAAAAAATTTTTAAAAATCCATTTGGCCACTGAGAAGTTAGGAATCAATATAAACATCTGTGAAATGAACTACAGTGTATTTTCAGTTTCTCCATTTGTAGTCCAATTGGACTTTGTAATTCAGTACCATGAATATATGTCTCAAAATATGAGTCGTCATTTGAAATAAATTTGATGTTTAATGTCTGAATTGTGTTTTTTCAAGCCAGTTCTTAAGGGGGAAACAAGTGTTTCCGATTAGATACATGTATATAGAAAGAGTTAACTGACTTTGAGCACCAACAATCTTATTGTCCCCCGCTTTCGCGAAAGCGAGGGGACATTAAATCTCATTCGTCTGTCTGTCAGTCTGTCTGTCTGTCTGTCCGTCCGTCACAAAAACTTTAACCTTGCCCATAACTTTTGATTGAGTGGAGCTATGACTTTCGTATTTCACATGTGTATTTCTTGTGACAAGACCTTTCTTTGGGTACCACCAAATTTGATCTCTTGACCTTGACCTTGGAGTTTGACCCACTTTTA